>NC_065446.1:7179302-7479718 GCF_917563875.1 Diabrotica virgifera virgifera
CTATGACAATTTAAATATAGAAGAGCATTGGACTAAATGCAAAAAAGCCGTGCACACAGCCATACGAAATTTTCGCGAGACGAACTGCCACGGCGATATAACGAGAACCAACACATTGGTGTGGTGCGACGATATCTCGCAGCGATAATTAATACTGCATTATATTTTGTTAACGCAGTCGGCTGCATTTTCTGTCGTTGTAATATGGTCTTTCAACCAATTATGCTATATATATATATATATATATATATATATATATATATATATATGATTTTTATTAACATCCTAAGTGCTCTCAACTTTGTTGCAAACACACGCAAAACACAGTTACTCGAAATAACATAGTGTAGTTTACCTCCGAGGTCCAGATTATAATTCCAAAAATTACACTAGTATAAAAAAGTACTTTTTATAATACCACGGTTGTTTAATTTGGCATATATAATAATTAACTTATAAAATATGAATTTTAAGTATATTAACTTTTAATTATGACATAATTGTAATACCTACATTGTGTTAAAAAAATTAAAAAAAGGTAAGCAACAGGCAGGTTTCGAACTCAGAACCTATCGATTTCCAGTCTAACGCTCTACCACTGAGCTACCATCTATTGATGTCTTAACTTACGTTAAAATGGAATTCAAATGTCATAGCATTAGTCACATTTTTAAAATAGTTAAAAAAATAGTATTAAATAGTAAAATTTCTAAAATAGTATCCATATAATAGCAGTTAAATATTGCATTGTTAGCTAACTCTGAGCTATTCTGAAAATTTCAGGTACCTAGGTAGCCTAGAACTATTTTTAAAATGGATTACAAAATTTGCGGAGACCGTGACACCGACCAAGCCAGGTATATAAAAACGTTTTAAAAAAATTCATAAGGTTTTTGTGTAAAGAGGTATCCACTAAATACTCTGGTCAAGTTAGCAAAATACAAGGAAAAGTTATTTACCAGCAATTTTATTGCTGGAATCGAATCTTATGATTCTATATATTAATAATATAGGTATGCAAAGTCAACAGATAGTGTGTTACTTTTTTTATAAACAAAATGGAGCCCCCATATCGTGTTTTTTTCAACTATTGCTCTATATTTCCAAAGATTTTAATTCTACACCAAAAACACTCAAATGAAAATTTATCGTAATCAAATTCTGCAGAGACATGTTTTTTCCGATTTACTTCGACGAAAACTTTTCTCGGAAAATGCGGGTTTTTCCAACAAAGTCTTTAATTTTCAACTTAAATTTTAGGTAAGTAATTATCTATCTATAAATAAATAACTTGGCGACATAAAAGCTCCTTTGATATAGATTATATTTCTAGAAGCCGATGGAAATTAAATGAACACTTTAATACCCTTAAAGTGTCGTCAATGAGAGACTTATACCCTTCTAATGCCAGTTAATAAGGCTTTTTCGTGCAAGTTCTATTCTGGAGAAGGCTCGTCATTTCGCTGGTCATATGCTATCTAATTTGAGCACTGATTCTTTGATATTCATTTTTCCGACCACCATCCATTATATTTTCTTTGCGTCGACTATTAAACCTTTTTAGCGAATTCGTTGTTTACAGCGTTCAACAGGGTTTGTAGGCCTTCTAGATTCTCTGTTGCTATGGCAGTGCCATCTGCGTTTGTGTATGGCGGTGACTTAATAGTGAAATTTTAATGTTTTTTTTACAGTATTTCCAACAGTACAGTGCTGCGTATTTCAAGAACCGCTGATATCGTCAATTGATACTAAAGGACTTAGTTTATTGATACAAACCTCATGATACCCCAAAGAACCTTTCAATCCTGTGTATTCTCCCTTCTTTCCGGGTCCAGCAACAGGATCATAAAGTGAAGTGTGATCCTGGTCCAGAAGAGTGAACGTTCTACCGTAAGTGGGAACACCCATATTTATTTTAGCCGGATCGACATTCAGGGATAACCAATATTCAAGACCAGTAGCCTGTAACAAAGAAATTAAAATAGGAAATGGTTGAATGCTCGAATATATGAATTTTACAAAGTCAAAGGCAGATATCGAGCACTGAATTTATTTAATCTTGCCCAAGTATACTTTCGCTATATAGAGCATCTTGGCATTTCGTCAATAAAAAGAAGGTATTATCCTCGAATGTCATTTAATATGAAATAAATAGTTTGGTGGCAACTTAAGAGGAAACAGTACCGATCAACAGGTAGCGAAAACGCGTTCCAAGGTTGCGGCTGTAATTTTGAAT
Organism: Diabrotica virgifera virgifera; assembly: GCF_917563875.1. Classification (NCBI taxonomy): domain Eukaryota; kingdom Metazoa; phylum Arthropoda; class Insecta; order Coleoptera; family Chrysomelidae; genus Diabrotica; species Diabrotica virgifera. The sequence continues at coordinate 7,181,539 of NC_065446.1, forward strand.
ATTTTTTCAAGATATTTGGCACACGTATTCGTAACTTAATAAAGAATGGCGGTACAGAGCTCAATTTGAAAAATATACTAATATGTGGAAATTACTCCGTCATTAAATACAATATTAAAAAAAACGAACCTGTACCGCCATTAAGAAGAACAAAAAAATACACTTTCTTAAAATAAACTTTTTTATCCGATGCCTAGATTTTGTGTCATTTTGGAACTACTAATGAAATAAAAAAGAATGTGTGTGTACTTTGTACGCACGTAAGAAGATATTCTTCTATTATATAATAGGTAATTTAAACGAAGTAAATATACTTAACAGGTTATTTGTATTTTATTTTAAAATCAAACTAACTTTCTTATCTATCACTTTCAAAATTTTTTTATTAAAACAACCAAAAATAAAAAAAAATGTGAATCGCCCAGGATTTGAACCCGCGTCATTCCAATCTCAGAGCTAACACATTACCAACTACTCCAGCGAGGTCCTTGTAATTGACATGTAAGTTTCGGATATAATTACACAACACGGCGACATAGAGTGTAAAAATATCATGCTTACATAATATTTTATTATTTTACTACAGAGAAACACAAATCCAAAAACACAAGAATTATAATAAATAGTACATTTCCTAAAAACACTAATATATTCTTTTAATGATTTATTTGCACGATTACAGATACATACATACCTATCTTGAAAGATTAGCAATGAACTACATACTGTCTGTGTACATACTGTCTGCACAGGCGCGCAGATTTATGTACAAATTTACCCTCAATCGAATCGCGCCTAAAGAAGAATATCTTCAAAAATTTTAGTAGTTCCAAAATGACACAAAATCTAGGCATCGGATAAAAAATTTATTTGAAGAAAGTGTATTTTTTTATTCTTCTTAATGGCGGTACAGGCTCGTTTTTTTAATATTGTACTTAATTACAGAGTGATTTCCACATATTAATATATTTTTTAAATTGGGCTCTGTACCGCCATTCTTTATTATATTACGAATACGTGTGCCAGATAACTCGAAAAAATGTTCAAAATTACAGCCGCAATCTTGGAACGCGTTTTTGCTACCTGTTGATCGCTACTGTTAACTACACACTTAACAAAGGACAAACAGATAAATTTGAGTGCCTGGTAAGGTTCTACATTGTATAACCTTACCAGGCACTCAAACCCTAAGGGTAAGGGATCAAAACCCCCATAAAATTTTTATGGGGTGGACAAATCTCACTATAATTTTTTTTAAGATGATCCTGCCATAAGAATGATACGTGTCCATTTTCAATAAAAAATCGCTAATAGTTTTCGATATATTGAAAAAAATCGATTTTCATTTTGTAATTTGAAAGGGCTGTAACTTTTTTTATGAACACATTTCTACTGAGGTAAGTTAGGTTCAATCGAACTATTTTTGACTCCAGATTGTGTTGTATAATTTATAACCAATCTTTTTGGGACACCCTGTATATTATACGAGTATATGAAATCAATGATAAAAGCCGCTTTTTTGCTTAAATATTATATACCCACCGGATTGTACGTCTTTCTTATTGACTTCTTCCAGATATGTTGAAAAATAACGGACAGAAATTTTTCGATTTTTCAATTCGCTTTCTGGAGTTTTTGGATTTTTTTTTAAATAATCTTTGATAACGATTTCCGAATTGGAAATGGAAATGTCAAATAACAGTTAAAAATGTAATTTTCATTTAAATCATTTGCGGCTTAATGCCATATACTTAAAACTTAACACATAATATATAAGTCGTTATATACCAATAAATGATATGGTATCTTATTGAAAATTAAAGTCTATCTACTTACAACAATGTAGGTTGAGTTCCTTCCATGTTTGTAATCTAAAGATGAAGCATGCAGAGGAGAAATATGTCCTATAAAATTGTCGAAAGCACCATGATAATCATAAGTCATAAGGTTTAACATATCCAAATATCTAAAATATTTTAAAATATTAAGGAACACAAGGTATTTAATTATATTATATTACAATTTACGACAAACACAAGTTCATTTTCCAATTAGTATAGAATATCTTCTAAGTTGTCATAAAATGGAAATATTTAAATTACTCATAAACTACTTGAAAGAAACAAATATAGTCATTTAAGTGAAATACGTATAAATATAACAAAACTAATAAATTGAGGTTAAAATAAAATAAACATCTGTGGCTAACGGACCTGCATCCAAGCCATTTTTTCACACACACAAAGTATTTAATACAATAATTTAAAGAAATAAGCATAACTAGGAAATAGTAGGGTAAAAGCAAGTCTCCCTCTCCAATTACCCTGATCATAGGCGATGCCAGGTTTTTTCAGTAAGGGTTCCAATTAGGGATGGGAAAAACTTACAGAGTATAACCTAAAACCGGTTGTTTTACTCCGCAATAATCGGTTTTTCCGGTTGTTTTTTTGTCCCGGTTTTAACCGGTTTTTTCTTTTTAAGCAAGAAACCCATTATGAACGGCCGGCACGGCACAGCCCGGCACGGCACAGCACAGGCCGGCACGTCCAATAACCCATTTGTAACGGCCGGCACGGCACGGCACCGGAAAAATAGTCATATATTTTAAAAACTATAGTAAAATAAAAGTTTTTAAAAGACATAAACTACACAATTTTAAATAATATGTATCATGTTAAAAAAACGAATCCATGGTTAAAAGATAATGTACGTACCTGTCCATTGATCAAAATTTTCGGATATTTGTACCCATGTATTGTCCTTTTTCTTACTATCATGATAACTTGAGTCCGATGCATCATACAAAAATGGGTATTCTCTGACACTCGCAATGAAAAGTTCGTCCATATTATTTTAGAAACAACGCGCTTTCAATTAAAAAATCAACAATATATCTGGTTATTACCAATTATGACGCACTGGCGCCGACTGGCCGTTCAGGCCGTTCGACTTCAACGGATTTTATTCTCCTCGGAGAATTTTGGCCGTTCCGTTTGCATGCTGGCCTGTGCCGGGCCGAGCCGGCCGCTCATAATGGGTTACTTATGTTGCATTTCAAACTATACAAATGAATTTGGACTGTCCTGTGCCGGGCCGGGCTGTGCCGTGCCGGCCGTTCATAATGGGTTTCTTGCTTTAAAGTAATAACCGGTGTAAAACCGGATAAGTTACCCCTGGAAAAATATTGAAATTCAGAGCACAAATGGGGAAGTTGTTTTATATATATTATGGGGTCCATGATATATCACATTATACTGCGTCCTCATATATTTACAGGTCTATAACCTGATACAAAAGCATCTATAACTTATAAGCTGGACCTGGTACATATTATAATATTTTTCAAACCTAGTATTGGCTGGATTTGACTAGTATATGTAGATCGACTGTCTTTTCATCAGTGTGCCAAAATTGAATATTTCTGTAAATATGTATAGGGCCCAAAACTCATTATAATAATCAACATAAAGACAATAAAGATAACAGGAGGTCTAGTCTACGTCTACCAAACCTCAATAGAAAAAGTGATAAACTACAGCTACCTCGGCACCATAATTAATGAAGAATGGACCAACAACCAGGATATAAAAGCGCTATCGGACAAGCTAGATCCACATTCAATCGGATGACGGCCTCCTTCAAGCGCCACAATCTAGCTCTTGGTATAAGAAGTATCATGACAGAAGATATGTGTAGAAATTTGAAAGCATTTGAGATGTTGCTATATAGGAAAATACTTAAGATCCCGTGAACTTCTTCTTCTTTTTCAGGTGCAATCTCCGCTACGGAGATGGCACCTACTATCATCATAGCTATCTACTATCATCATAGCTATTTTAATTTTTGAGGCAGTAGCTCTAAATTGTTGTTTGAGCTACATCAAAACCATTCTCTCAGGTTCTTCAGCCATGAAATTCGTCTTCTTCCGATGATTCGTTTGCCATCTATCTTTCCTTGCATTATGAGTCGTAGGATGCCATACTTCTCGTCTTGCATCACATGTACGAGATACTGTAGCTTTCCTTCTTTAATTGTAAGTTCAACTTCCTTCTCTTTACCTATTCTTCTCAGTTTTTCATTGTTCGTAACTCTATCTACTCAGGAAACCCTCATAATTCTTCTATAGGTCCACATCCCGTGAACTGATGAGTCGTAATTGAGGAGGTCCTCAAAAGATTGAAAATTAACCGAGACCACCATCAAATCTCGAAACCTACAATCTTTCGAACACATTATTAGAAATGAATCCAGATATGCCCTGCTACAAGCTATCCCGAACCGTTTATATATAGATTGATTATCTTGGTATCAATATAATCTTTCAATTACGGATGGTGGTTGTTGACAAAACACCGGTTTTCGGTTATACCGGTTTTTTTACCTACGGTTTAACCTGGCGGTTATAACTGGTCAAAAAAACCGTTTATTCCAAAAACCGGTATTCGGTTTTATTAGTCATAGCCAATACCCAATAGGTTACATTTACATTGCGCTTTAGTTTGCGACACTTCATTCGAATCCATATCAGTATAGAAATCAGTCATCAGTGTTGTGAAATTGGTTTCAGTCAGCTTAAAATTTCTCATTTAGGCGCGGGGGCGAAAAATTTTCCCATTTTTTCTCTGAATTCCTTATTTTTTCCGCTTATCCGGTTTTTCACCGGTTATTATTTTATAAAGAAAAAACCAGTTATAACCGGGACAAAAAAAAAACAACCGAAAAAACCGATTACTGCAGAGGAAAAAAACCGGTTTTAAGTTAAAACCGGTAGGTTTTTCCCATCCCTACAGTTTCAATAGTATCGATTTTTAGACCGATTATAATGGAGTATCGTAAACTAAAGTGCATATAAAAAAAATGCTGTAAACTAATGCGTATTGACTATTGATTAAAAAATACCGAACACCGGTTATTGGAATAACCGGTTTTTTGACCGGTTATGACCGGCAGGTTAAACCGTAAGTAAAAATTTTAACTATTTATAATGGGAAATAAGCCACAATATTATTAAAAAATGATTTTTATTAACGTTTATTTATTTATTTTATTTACGTAAGTAAAAAAACAGGTATAACATAACAAACCTTTATATTTTTGTGACGAATAAGTTAAGAAGATTTCGTATATAAAATAAAATACAGGGTGTTCCTTTAAAAAAAAACCTATGATTGGTCTGCCACTATGTTATTGAACAGCCTGTAACATTCTAACTAATTTTGTAATGTGAAGCTCAAAGTTAACTAAAATTTTTGTTATTAACTTTTATTGCTATCTATTACTATAGCGGATCTATTGAGCTTTATCACTCTAATCAATCATTCTGTAAATACAATAATATACAGAGAGAGTCTGTAATTTGGAATAAATTCAATATCTCAAATACTAATTGTTTTTTTTGAAAAATGCTTAGACCAGTCGATTAGTATTTCAAATTGTCCTTTTTGACATACAATAATAATGTATACAGGGTGTCCCAATTTAGAGATATGACGTCATCGTTGATTTTCTTAAATGGCAACACTGTCATTTTAATAGCTATTTTGATAGGGTGTGTAAAGTTATACACAACTGCAAAATATCAAATTTTTATTCTCTACCATTTTCAAGATAATAGAAAATAACAAAGTTATGTCTGTAATTTGGAATAAATTCAATAATAAAAATACTAATTGTTTTTTTGAAAAATGCTCAGACCCGTCGATTAGTATTTCAAATTGTCATTTTTGACATACAATAATAATGTATACAGGGTGTCCCAATTTAGAGATATGACGTCGTCGTTGATTTTCTTAAATGGCAACACTGTCATTTTGATAGCTATTTTGATCGGGTGTGTAAAGTTATACACAACTGCAAAATTTCAAATTTTTATTCCCTACCATTTACAAGATAATAAAAAATAACAAAGTTATGAAAAACAAGATAGATACGTTTATTGACAATTTTTACATAGTAAACACTACATGTCATGTCACAATATAAATAAGTCACTTTTGTATACATAAGAAATAACTAAGAAATAATACAAGAACACATAATATAACGTGAAAAATAGAAATATAATAATCTAAAAAAAATCAGTTAGGTGTAATATAGTTTTCATAAAAACGACCACACTAGGAGCTCAAACAAACAAATTCCTGAATACTATAGAAACAGTGTTCCAGCAGGAAGTGTTTTGCTAATTTATAAAATTGTTTAGAATTAATTGCCTTAATATCAATATTTTTGTTTAGGTTTAAAAAACAATTATACAGATTATAATCTATTCTATTAAGTTGTGTAACACACAATCTGGAATATGGTATAATGATATGACTTTTGTTTCTTGTATTATACTGATGTTGATCAGCATGTGTTTTTAGATCTTGTATATTATTATGAACAGTTAACAAAGTTTCCAATATATATATTGAAGGTAAAGGAAGAATGCCATACTTTTTAAACAAGGGTTTACAGCTGGCGCGATATTCCGCTGAGTCAATAATTCGGATTGCTGCTTTTTGAAAAGTGAAAACTTTATATGCATAGGACGAGTTTCCCCAAAGAAGTATGCAATATGTCAGGATACTATGAACCATTCCAAAATAAACTGACCTAAGAATATCTCGACTCACAGAAGTAGCCAACCTGCGCATAGCAAAAATCTGTGAGGCGAGCTTCTTACACAATTTTTCAATATGGTGCGACCAGTTCAACCTTGTATCCATAGTAACCAAGTAATCAAATAATAATTGAATTTAATTATTTCAAATAAGCAAATGCTCAGAACGTTGCCCATTGACAATTTGACAATAATTGAGGGCAACATTATGAGTATTTGCTTAATTGAAATAATTAAATTCAATTATTATTTGATTACTTGTTTTTCATAACTTGGTTATTTTTTATTATCTTGTAAATGGAAGGAATAAAAATTTGAAATTTTGCAGTTGTGTATAACTTCACACCCTATCAAAATAGCTATCAAAATGACAGTGTTGCCATTTAAGAAAATCAACGATGGCGTCATATCTCTAAATTGGGACACCCTGTAAACATTATTATTGTATGTCAAAAATGACAATTTGAAATACATACTAATCGACGGCTCTGAGCATTTTTCAAAAAAACAATTAGTATTTTAATTATGGAATTTATTCCAAATTACAGACATAACTTTGTTATTTTCTATTATCTTGTAAATGGTAGAGAATAAAAATTTGATATTTTGCAGTTGTGTATAACTTTACACACCCTATCAAAATGATAGTGTTGCCATTTAACAAAATATACGATAACGTCATATCTCTAAATTGGGACACAATGTATACATTATTATTGTACGTCAAAAAAGACAATTTGAAATACTAATCGACGGGTCTGAGCATTTTTCAAAAAAACAATTAGTATTTGAGACATTGAATTTATTCCAAATTACATACTCTCTCTGAAATTGAAGACTAATAATTAAGTGTTTAAATTTAAATAAAGTTAATCATAAAGCAAAACCATTTCACTATTCTGAAGTTCATTGGACGTTTTTTAACTGACGCCATTTTCACATCCAATAAACATCCAGAATGACGTCTTTTAGATTTTAGAGGAATTAAATGACGCCCACTAGATGTCTTTTAGACATCTTTTGCTGTCTGGACAAATATAACCCAAATGCATTGCTACACCAAAATATAGTAGATTTAGTTGAAGTTACTGAAACAACCGATAAAATTTCGAAATATAAAAATATGTTAATTATTTTGGGAAGTTAATACCACAAGAATATTATATTTAAAGAATTAAATAAATATCACTTACTTTGTGATTTCGTCAACATCATAAGCAGCATTAATTTTATCTACTGCTCCTGCAAGAGCTGCTGTTACCAAAAGACCTTTTGGTTTATAAGCCTCGCTAAAATCTTTCAGTAGTAATACAAAGTTTTCCTGCAAAACGTAATAATAAAACATATTATGTATTAATCATTTGCCGACAGAACTGAATATAGTGTATAAATAGCAAATAATAAATGGCCACACCAAATTTGTGGTACCAAATGTACCAAAAAACATTCTGTCTATATTATCTCATCACACTCATCCATACCTTTGTTTCTTAGAAAATTGCATTATGTTTCATATTTTTTTTTTGTTTTCGACATATATCATTTAGTATAGTATAGTATAATAAATCACAACACACGAAACTTATCTCTCTCTTCAATCCTGACCCCCCGGAGGGAGTGTAGTGGCCGACGTGATGTCGTGTATTGTCGTTCTCCAAAGATCTCTGTCTCTGGTCATTTCTTTTAACTCATGCATAGGTCTTTTGCATATTCCTGTAATTTGATCGACCCATCTTGTTGGGGATCCTCCTCTTGATCTTCGGCCTTCCACCTTTCCTTGTATAATGAGTCTTTTCATGTTTTCTGTGGTTGTTCTCATAACATGTCCAAAGTATTTTAATTGTTGGAGATAAACTTTAGCGGAGAGTCTTTGACTAACACTTAGCTCTCTCAAAATTGAATTATTGAATTGACTTCGTAACATTCGTCTCCAACAGAACATTTCAGTGGCGCCAATCTTTCTTCTTTCCGATTCTCTCAGGGTCCAAGATTCACATTCGTAGGTCAGTATTGAGAATATTATGCAGTTGATCAACCTCATCTTTGACAGTCTTGAAATGTGATAGTCCTTCCATGTTTTGGTCATTTTTGCTATGGCAACCTTATGTAAGATATAAGAATAAGCTCACAACCTCAAACCGGTCAATTATGATTATCTCTGGATCATTATTATGTAGTCTATCCATTATCATGATCTTTGTCTTTGATATGTTTAACTACAGACTAAATATTTGACTTTCGTTTTCGACCAGTCGTATAGGATCAACCAGCTCTGCTTGACTATTTGCAACAAGGGATGTGTTATCCACGAAACGTAGGTTGTTAATTTTTTGACAATTTATTGAGATACCCTTTTCCCATTCTTCAAATGCTATTTTCATAATATGCTTCCCATATATATTGATTCATTGTGGGAACAGTATACATCAATGTCTGACACCCGTTCTGGATGAAATTCGTTTGAAAGTGTGTCAAGCACTTTAACTGATCCAGTAATGTGTTCGTATAGTTCGGTTATAAGCGAAATTAGGTGCCGTGGTACTTCTTTTAGTATTCGCCATAAGTGTCTTCGCTTGACCCTGTCGAACGCTGTACGATAATCAATAAAACATATGTATAGTGGAATATTGATTTCCCTAGATTTTTCGATTATCATTCTTATATTCAACAGGTGTTCTCGAGTGCCTCTAACTTTAGTAAAGAAACCAGTTTGCTCTTGTGGAATTTCTCTTTGAAAGAATGTTTTCAGCCTCTCATTGATTTGTAGCATTATCTTGCTGGCATGTGATATAAGAGAAATAGTTCTATAATTGTCTCATTTATGGAAGCTGCCTTTTTTGTGTATTGTTGTTATTGTAGATTTTGTCCAGTCTTCAGACCATTGTTTGGAATGCTATATTTGGTACAGAGTAGATGAAGTAATTTTACAAAACTTATTTTTAAGGGAGAAAGTATAGAGGAAAGCATAAAATAAAAAAATAAAATATGTGTTCGGTGTTCCTGTGATGACTTTATTGGAGCAAAGTTAATTCTTCAGAAATCCATTTTAACATAACAATCTATCTACCAAAAAAGTGTTAGCATCTGATTTGTTTTTAAAACCCCCACCACACCCGAACATGACAGTAAAATTCACTTACTATATAGAAATATCATAGTAAATGATGCAGGAAAGTCAGGGATATAATACTATCCCGAAATGGGACCAAAGAAGACCTGGTGGCATACGCTTAGAAATATATGTCGGTAAAAGGAATCGATATTGATAACCCAGCATAGGGATAAATATAAACAGATACAATTCTCGTATCACAGTGTTGCTTGCCATACTGCTGCGAAACGGCCTGACCGATTTTTATGAAATTTTATACGTATATTCGGTAGATATGAGAATAGGTTATAATATATTTTTCATCCCTTAAGTGATACTAGTGGTCCACCTCAAATATATTTTTTAATTTTTTGTACAATTTTTATTATTTTTATTATTTATGATGTGGCTTTAAAAAATGCATACAACCCTTAATTTTCACCCTTTTATCACCAAACCCCTATTTTTTAATGGCCATATTAGTAATTTAATCATTTTTAATCGTGGTCGATAACTGATCAATTATCACTAGATCAATTATCTTCGCCTATCTATCTTTATCACTTCTCACCAGTAAATATGGTTGTAGTATCTTGCTTGTTGGATTGTGAAGAGATAAAGTATACTTGCGATAATGAGTTATGTATTTAGTATGATTACATAAAACAAATGTCAATTGTTTAGAATGAACAACGTACCTTATAAAAAAAAATACTGGATCTTTTGTAAAAGGTATATTTAAAGACCCCAATAAGGGTTACATCACATAAACAAAACGTTTTCGGATTAACAAATAATCCATCATCAGTGTTAAAAGCCTCAAAATGATAAGCATAACCTAATTAATTAAGGAAAATGTAAAAGTTGACTAAGGTTAAGAATTGCCAGAGGTTATATAATATACTTACAATAGCATGCATGCGTGAGCCACCAAAAAGTTATGGGTAAAAACCCTTTAAATGTTACAAGATCTTAAATTATACTACATATTGTAAATAAAAATAATGGATGTTGCAAATATTCCTGGATATTACCCAGGGCAACACAGGACTCTAACCCACGTGGATGTAACGTGATAGGGATGAACCTCACATTTTGAGAGTTGAATATCAACTGAAGGTAAATGAACTTTAGAAGTATGTCAAAGACAAACTGTCAATGCAACGTTACGAGCTGTTTTATTGTTACTTCAGCTAACGAATTTAAAGTTTATGTTGATATTGAAAATAAAACATTATCAGATATCCATATATTGGGATTAAAAATATTCAAACCTAAATGTAAAAATTGTGAAATATGCAATGATTAAATATATGAATATGACGACGAAAATGATCCAGTATTTTTTGTGATTTATGGTATACAGCCAGCTGCAGGAATTTTCTTTCCTTGTGGATTTTTTTAACGTACCTTATCTTCGAAATGAGCCGCACTTCTTAATGTTGGATATTCCCAATCTATATCAATACCATCGAACTTATATTTTTCAATTAATTCTAATGTTTGAGATACCAGTCGGCTTCTGCTTTCGGGATCAGCACTCACAGCAGAGAAATTTTTGGAACCCTCATTCCATCCTCCAAGACTAATCAATATATTTAATTCTGGTTGAGATTGTTTTAATTCAGCCAGATGTTGAAAACCGTCTAAAACAATTAAATATGGACATATACCTCTCAAAATTTTACGTATTGTGACGAATTACCGACCGCAAATAACAGGTTCCTTCTCGACAGCCCATCACGTAGGAGATATCTGGAACAATGACTCACCGAACGAGTGAGGAAATGATTTCTCGTGAATGTTCGACAGTCAAGGCCACGGATTACTAGTGATGGGCGGTTCCGTTTTTCTGGAACGTTCAAGAAAATGTCTGGTATTTTGTATTCAATATATAGGGAACGAATTTTGTAAATAGAGTTAGTCTGTAAAATAATTTCGTCTGTACAGTAATATAAATAAAGTTGTATATACATCCGAACCGCTAGTCTCATTGTAGTTATGTTATTACAGTAAAAAAACCGCTACAGTATTTTGTTTGATTGAGTATTTAAGATGCTACCCAAAAACTGGTAATGTAAAAATAAAATCAACCATTCACGCAAGCCTAGCACAGTCCATAAGCTTTTTTTAATGGAACACCCTCTATATTTTTTTATATATTTAAAAGTTGCTTGAAGGTATGTATCCATTAGGTTGGTGCTCCATGTTTGTAGGGGAGGGCATACCGTATCCATTCGAGCAGATACGTACCTTAAGGGTGAAATTTTGAAATCATAAAGTATGGTAACCACTTATGGAATAAAATTGTTTGTGTCCTTATTTTAGAAAATTATAAAAAATACTAGGACACGCTAACTTTTAAATTCAAATGGGCGCTTTATAAATATAAAGTTAAATATACAGGACGATTCACCCAAGTATTGCATAGTCCATGATCTTTAGTTTTAATGAACCATCCTGTATATTTTTATGTTTTTAGAAGCTACTTAATGATTTCATCTCAAGAAGTGTGTTATCTAGGATATTATGAATAATTCAAGGTGAAATTTTGAAATTATGTATAAATTTCGTCAAGACATTAATACAAAACTAGTTTCTGTCCTTGTGGGATCGGTACTCACCGGAGGGACCGCAGACGTTCGGATACAATTAGCGTCTCTTTGCAAAGACAATGACGTCGACTTTGCAAAGTAACAAGACACTTACTCAACACACACACTACACATTACACCTGAGTTAGTGATAAGTTATACAATTACGTGGCTAAAGGTTCTAGTTCTAAACCAAGGCCACAATCAGAGAAAAAAAAATACAAAACTCAATATACGTATTTATACTTAGTTTAGAAAAATTTTGTCTTTATTCAGCTAATTTAAAAAATAATGCCATCATTTAAAGTATGATGAATTATTCGTTTCAAAATTTTATGTATTTAATACCTTGACGAATACACTGCGAGGCTTAAGTTAGGGATATTTGATTTTCTCGGGAACATATTAACGGATTCCGTCAGTTTTTTTTATTATTTTAGATTTTTATGTAGTATTTACACAGTTGTGCAAAGGTTTACTCAAACTTTTTTTTTGTACTTATACCAGGTGGAAGAAACGAAGTGTTTTTCTTATATTAAGTTTGAAACACCCCTTAGGGAGGACAAGATACAAATGTGAGTATCCATCGGAAACGTATTGTAATCTTATGTTTTTTGAACATTTTGTTTTTTGAATGTGTCCAATTTTTGATTTTGTTTTGCAGTGTCAAAAATGCTTAGAAGTTAAAATTCGCAATTTATGGTTACGATTTATCCCTGGAAGTTAAATAGACGTATCAGTTTTCATTTTTCTAAATAGTAGCGTTTTCAATAGTATTATTGAAAATACGCCATCTTCAAAGAGCTCTAGCTCCCTTAGGAAGCATTTTCGGACTAGTTGATTTGGGGTAAACCGTAATATTTTGAGCCTAGGAATCTACAGGTAAAATATTTCCAATTATTAATCAAACAGGCTACGTAATCTACGTATGTTTTCTAACAGTTTCAAATGAATAAGTATACTTACGGTATTTACCATCATCGTCGGATTCCCAAGGGTCTACTATGAATAAAGAACCGTCTTCAAATAATTCTACGAACGCAAAATTAATGTGGGTGCACAAAGAGGGGTCTATATTAGAAATATCAAACTTTGCTGCAGTAAAATTTCTATATATAGCCCAGCTTGAAAAATAACACACAATATTGTATCCAGACGCTAAAATAATTAAAATTAAAAAATAATTAAAATCATTATAATATTAACATAATAATATGATAACTAATAGTTAGATATTAGTGTAGGAAACAAAGGTTAAACCTTGCAAAATGGTCAAGTCCGGTTTTATTTTTTTTCTGTTATATCAAGGGGTGCTTATTATAAGACTAACTTTTTCTGAAAAAATGTCGTCCCGGAACCCCCCTTTTCACCCCTTTAAAGGGGATAAAATTTTTTTTTATAGAAATATGAAGAGGACTATATTTTATACGATTTATTTCCCGGCAGAATATGTCTATCATCCACCGTTTAGCAGGGGTGGCGCCCCAAAGTTGACAAGTTTTTAAAAAAGATGTTTTTAAAAAATATATATTTTCCCCTAACTCTAACGGAAATTAAGAAGAAATTCTGCGGAAATTATTCACAAATAAGTGACTGATTTTTTGGTACCTATATGTTTTACTTAAAGGTAATTGCCCTATTTCTAATTACAGGGTGTTACATTTTAAAAAACCCCTTTTTATACCATCTGAACCGTTTATGCTAGAGTAAAAAGACTTTTAGAGATTACCCACGTACTGGTGTTATTTAAAAATTTGTATAATGCACCCCCATTGTTTTCCCGGAACCACCCAAAAAAAAAGAAGAATTAATAAATAAAGTGATTTTATTGGAATCCTTAACACACAATGCCCTTCATTAATATGCTTCATATATCATTTTGTGCACGTTATTATTACCCATGCATGGACACCAAAAGCGATTTCCTAGTGCAATCCCTGTAGGCAAAAAAAATAAATAAAATGGGGGGGTCGAATTTTTTTTTATTTTTGCTTTCTGGTCCATATGGGCATATGCTTCATCAATAGTGCTTTTCAAAAATATATATGGTTATTGCAACATCCCTGCGGAAACCACCCCTATCCTTGAAAATATACTGCAGAAACTACCCCTATCCCTTGGCGAGGATGTTTTTACGATTTTATCATTACCCATGCATTCTTTTTAAACAAAATTTAAAAACATAAATTTTCAACCCCCCATTTTATTTATTTTTTTTTGGCTACAGGGGTTGCACTAGGAAATCTCTTTTGATGTCCATGCATGGGTAATAATAACGTTCACAAAATGATATATGAAGCATATTAATAAAGGGCATTGTGTGTGAAGGATTCCAAGAAAATCACTTTATTTATTAATTCTTCTTTTTTTTGGGGTGGTTCCGGGAAAAAAATGGTGGTGCATTATACAAATTTGTAAATAACACCAGTACATGGGTAATCTCTAAAAGTCTTTTTACTCTAGCATAAACGGTTCAGATGGTATAAAAAGGGGTTTTTTAAAATGTAACACCCTGTAATTAAAAATAGGGCAATTACCTTTAAGTGAAACATTTACCAAAAAATCAGTCACTTATTTGTGAATAATTGCCGCAGGATTTCTTCTTAATTTCCGTTAGAGTTAGGGAAAAATATATATTTTTTAAAAACATCTTTTTTAAAAACTTGTCAACTTTGGGGCGCCAACCCTGCTAAACGGGGGATGATAGACATATTTTGCCAGGAAATAAATCGTAGAAAATATAGTCCTCTTCATATTTCTATAAAAAATTTTTTTTGTAAAAGTTACAAGAAGGGCTTCGTTCCGGAAAAACCACGAATTACCCCCCTCAAAGGGGTGAAAAGGGGGGTTCCGGGGCGAAATTCTTTCAGAAAAAGTTAGTCTTATAATAAGCACCCCTTGATATACCAGAAAAAAAAAATAAAACCAGACTTGTGTCCATTTTGCAAGGTTCAACCTTTGTTACCTACACTATATAGTGTAATGAAAAATGAAAAAATTGAGATGAGGAGAGCGGTCAGGCAAAGGTTGCATACTGTCGCTGATATTGGTTAATGCTTATTCTGAAGAAATCATACAAGAAGCTTTGGTAAACGAGACAGTGAGCTTGCAGTGAGTACAAAAAGTGAAACTTGCGCTGTATCATTTATTTCACAAGACTCGACAATTGCTATTGATAAAGCCGAAACCAATTTCAGATCTTCGATATGCTGGGTGGATATATTCCGGCACATTTTAATTGTACTAAACTTGCGTGCATAGAAATCCGCCCACTTAAAAATTTGGCCATTTTTGGCGATGCCTCGTATTTCCTAAACCTGTTGGCCGATTTAAATGATTTTGTAATATGTTATAGCCTTATTCTTTAACAATATCGCTTTAAGAATATTGTTACTAAACAGGTAAATTTTTATTGTATACCGGATGTACGAATCAAGCTGTGTTTTTTTCATCAAAGTTCACATCACTCTGTGGTTGTAGCATTTATAAAATACTGAAATTAAAACCCAACTATAGCCTCAGGTTTTCTTAACATTCTGTTTTTTGATTCATTCACTTATGTTGGATAATAAAAAAGTTAGGTATTTTAACAACTTGACACGCTCTTCATCAATACAGGGTATTTCTAGATAAGTGCGACAAACTTTAAGGAGTAATTCTGCATGAAAAAATAATGACAGTTTGCTTTATAGACGTATGTCCGCAAATGTTTCGTTTCCGAGATATGGGATGTTGAATTTTTTCTTACAAACTAACGATTTATTTATTGCTCTAAAACAAGTTGGAAATTGCAAATGAAATTTGGTAGGTTTTAAGAGATAGTTATTACGGATTTTTTGACATACAATTAAGAATTTTATATTCACCATTAGCTTGCGTACGGGTAATATGCTAGGCCATATTACCCGTATGCGCGATAATGGTGAATATTAAATTCTTAATTGTATGTTAAAAAATATGCAATAACTACATATTAAAACCCACCAAATTTTATTTGCATATCTCAACCGGTTTTAAAGCAATAAATAAATCGCCAGTCATTATTTTTTCATGCAGAATTACCCCTTAAAGTTTGCCATACTTATGTAAAAGCACCGTGTATTGATAAAGAACATGTCTAGTTGTTAAAGCACCTAACTTTCTTATTATCCAACATAAGCAAATGATTCAAAAAAGAGAATGTTAAGAAAACCTGAGGCTATAGTTGGGTTTTAATTTCAGTATTTTTCCGGTTTTTATTTTACAATAAAACTATTGAAAATCACAATATACCATTACTACAAATGCAATGAAATAACTACATTGAACCTGCAATGAAATAATCAGAAAGAAATTGGAAACAACCGGTCGAAATATAAACAGCCGTGAGAAACCTCTTCAAAATTGGATAAAGCAAATGGGTTTAATATTAACCTTCGGAGTACGAAGATTATTTGCCTTTCTTAGATTACGATGATGGGTCACGCGTGACCCATTCTCATTTTATTTATAAGGATGTTTTAAATGGTCAGTATTAATAAACAGTATCTTTAATTAAAAAAAAAAAAAAATAAACAAACATAACAATTATAATCCTAAATTATTGTATTTAAATTTTTTAAGATAGTTCCCATGGGCATGTACTATCTCGCTCCGGCGGCCATATTTTAATACCTTACAGAAAACGGGCATAGGTAAATTCGCTCCGGCCATATATTTGAATACGTATACCCGTAAACAGAAATGGCTGCGATTTACGTGTACCTACAAACATATTGAGAATATTTTTCGAAATCCGAAGACCGGGTCAGGAGTGACCCGGCATCATAGATGTTACATAGAGGAAAAACTGTAATTTGCATGTTCACGAATTATATACGAAAAAATAGATTGAAACAAATAAGGAGAACTTACGATCAATCGGATTTGTAAAAAAAATATTTCATAAAATATTAAGAAATAAGTGAATTTCGGGTCATGCTTGACCCAGTCTTCGTACTCCGAAGGTTAAAAAGAATAAATTATCGTCAAGCAGTTATGAAAAGCCTAAGAATAGTCAACAGACGTAATATGGACCTAGAACAAATTACTAAATATAGGCAAGAAAATAGGCGAATTTACTCTTTAGATTAAACTTGGTATGGCACTCACGATACAGTAAAGTACGGATGGGCAGATGGTTCAAACATGTGCATATCAAAAATTCCTGCAAATAATGTATCGCGGCTAATTATTGGAGGGATAGATACCGAATGCTTTAATATTATGTGGGAAGAAAATACAGGATTGTAAAGTTGACTAGTTGACCTAGTTGAAATATTTGACCTGGGTTGATAACAAAAATTACCAAAGCAAAGAAATTAAAGTCCGAATTGCAACTGCAGGGCAAGCATTTATAAAAATGAAGACACTGCTTACAAACAAAGACCTTCAGTTACCTCTCAGATTCAGGGCTCTAAGATGCTACATATTTTCTATATTACTATACAGAATGGATCATTTATTTCCATTACATTACATACCTTGGACATTGAAAAGACAACACATAAGAAAAATAGAAGCGTTCGAAATGTGGTGTTAATAGAAGAATATTGAAAATTCAGTGGGTTCAAAGGATTACCAATGTTGAAGTGCTACGACGTTTAAATAAGGAGTTAGAAATTATGACCAGTATAAAAACAAGAAAACTGGAATATTTGGTTCACATTACCAGAGGAGAAACATAAGAGTTACTGAGAGTTATTATACAAGGAAGGATCCAAGGAAGGATCCAAGGAAGAAGAAGCATAGGAAGAAGACGCATCTCCTGGCTGAGGAACCTTAGAGAATGGTTTAACTGTAGTTCATTACAACTGTTCAGAGCAGCAGCCAACAAAGTGACCATAGCCATTATGATATTCAACCTCCGATTGGAGATGAAACTTTAAGAAG
Organism: Diabrotica virgifera virgifera; assembly: GCF_917563875.1. Lineage (NCBI taxonomy): Eukaryota > Metazoa > Arthropoda > Insecta > Coleoptera > Chrysomelidae > Diabrotica > Diabrotica virgifera. Next base: position 7,199,738 of record NC_065446.1, read on the forward strand.
AAGAAAGTTGACTACCAGTAGAATATGAAAGCTGATACTTTTAAAGATTGGTGTGAAAACTTACTGTTCCCAAACTTAGAGCCAACCACATTGCTTGATAACGCTTCCTACCATTACCGACAGCTCACTAAGATACCAAATGTATATTCAAAAAAGCTGAACTGCAAAGCTTTGTGTAGCTTTGCAGTTCAGCTATGCAACATTATTTCTATTTTGAAGATTTTTATACAAAATAAAACAGATTAGGTATTAAAATTCTACACACGAAACAAGAAAGTACTGCCAAAAAGCATGGACACACTATATTGAGACTTCCCTTCTATTTTTGTGTTTTCAATCCCATTGAGTTAATTGGGGACAATTAAAACCAAATATAAGGCGTACAAATACGTTTCCCAAATTAGATAAAAAGCTAATTGAGAAAATTAAAAAAGAAGTGTAATATTACCAAAGAAGACTAGCAAACAAGAATGGCCAAAGTGATCAAAGTTGCAGAATATTATAATATGAAGATTGGGCACTTCCACATTATTGGTGAAAATAAATTTATTAATGAATTTGATGATGAGAGTGACGCAGAAAATACGGAAGAAGTAGAAAATGAATTACGAGTATCAGTTTTAATTGTTCTTCCGACCAATTACAAGTGGAGTAAGTAATGAAAACACTAGCTTAAAATATATATTTATGAAACAGTTCGTGAAGCATGCTTTTTGCGCACGCACGCGATGTTTAGAGCACGAGCAGGGCGAGTGCTGTACATCGCGTAAGTCCCTATAAAGTATACGTCCCTGTAAATAAAAAATGGTCAAAATTAATTTAAATTTTAAGTACAAAGGTATATACCTCAGTAAACAATTTGTATTTTTAGTTAGGTACATATTTAATTACCAGAAAAAATAGCTTAAAGAAGAACTATCAAAACCTATACATCTGACCGGTCTACTATTTCTATTACTTACACTATACCTACTTACCCGGTTCTAAAAGCAATACTAAAAATATCAGAGAAAGGGTACATAATCCCACTTGTAACCTCATTTTTCAGCAGTATAGTAAAATGTTATAAAATTCAATAAAAGCATATCAGTGCATAAACATTATTTATATAGTTTTTAATATTGTTATCAAGAATGATGGAGAATTTGATTAATTATATAAATATTAACACTTTTAGCTACTAATTGATAAAGTTTTAAAAGTATTTTCCAAAGATAAAACTATTTTAACAACGCAATACTATCAGATACTATAATAGAAGTGATAATCAATATAATCGTTAATGATGTCAGGTAAATTAAAATTTTTGTAGATAAATTTCGTATATGGTTTATCTCTAGTGCAACTTCAGTAATGTAAATATGTACTACGAATATTTGAAAACTGCTGATGAAAATAACTAATATTTTAGTACATTTAACAAAAATCGAGTCTATAAAAATACTAATAATATAAATATAAATAGTCTATATAAATAAGTTAACGAATCCTAGAGATATCTGCTTACTTCTTCTTTTTCTCGTTGTCCTTATGCCCTATGAGAGCGTCGGATTTTGGTATCACCTATACCAACAATGAAAAACAACAATGAAAAACAGGAAAAGCCCAGGACCTGACATGCTTCCTATCGACCTTTTAAAAATTATAGATGAGCAGCATATTGATGTTTTAGTGGTACTCTTGAACAAAATTTATAGCTCAGGCACATTACCCAAAGAATGGTTGACGTCTATCTTTATTTGCCTCTATAAAAAGAAAAACGCAAGAGAATGCGGCGACTACCGCACCATTAGTTTGATCTCCCATGTGCTAAAGTTGCTACTGAAAGTCATCCATAACCGATTATATCATAAATAAAACTGGACATAGACATTAATGATACGCAGTTTGGGTTTCGCAAAGGCCTGGGAACTCGTGAAGCTCTTTTTTCACTTAACATACTTATACAAAGGTGCCTGGACGTCGATCAAGATATATATGCGTGTTTTATTGACCATAATAAAGCATTCCACAAAATACGACATGAAAAATTAATGCATGTCCTGGAATCAAAGAAGCTGGACTACAATGACCTCAGGATTATATCGAATTTATACTATAAGCAACTAGCAAAAGTACGTGTTAACGACCAGCTGTCAGAGGAAATTGAAATCAGACATGGAGTGAGACAGGGATGTGTGTTGTCGCCAATTATTTTTAATGCCTACTCGGAAGAGATCTTAAAAAAAGCTCTTGAGGGTGAAACAGCTGGAATGAAGGTAAATGGAGTTCCCATTAACAATATTAGATATGCGGATGACACTGTCATCTTAGCTGAAAATATTGGGATCTTCCAGGCTGGTGACCAGAATAGCAGAGTTTGGACAAGAATACGGGCTAACAATGAATGTCAAGAAGACAAAGTTTATGAGAATATCGAAAACTCAAAGAAATAACGAAAATCTCTTCATAAACGGATCCAATATCGGACGAGTCGACCAATATGCTTACCTTGGAACAATGATCAACTCCACAGGAGATTACTTACAGGAAATCAAAATCAGAATAGAAAAGGCAAGAGCAAATTTTAACAAAATGAGAAAAGTGCTCTGCACAAGAGATTCGAAGTTGGAGCTAAGAGTTATGTTGGCTGGGTGCTACGTTTTCTCGACTTTGTTTTATGGAATGGAAGCTTGGACCTTGAATGCTGCATCAATGAAAAAACTAGAATCATTCGAGCTGTGGGTGTACAGAAGAATTCTGAAAATATCGTGGACAGACTAACTAATATCTAAGTCGAAAGTTTCTTTCAAAAATTTTGTCAAAAATGTTTAATTTCTCAATTTTCGGAAAATACATATATTATGCTTTATAAAATTTTAAAACTTAATGATACTAAATGATATTCCATCAACAATAATTAATTTTGGATAAAGCGTGTAGGGATCTGGCTAAATTTAGTTATGTCATACTGTTCAGGGTTGAGTTATTTTAGATTAGTGTGTTCTAAACATAGTCCATCATTTTAAATACATAGTGATTTCTGGATAAATTATGGTATATACACAAATATGGTATATCATTTACGGTTCATTGGAAGGAAGCTGCTGGATTATTTTAATAGTCAGTAAAAACCTCTATGCTTTGTGCAATATATCACTTTATCTATTTCTGTTATAACAACAATAATAGACTAGGAAGTATAATATGAAAATAACATATGTATTATGAGTAGACTAAGGGCCGGTTGGTCGAACGCTAATCAAAAATGGAATTAACTGAACATTATCAAATATTTAATTAGTGTCATCAACTGTCAATGTCAACTTTTATTGGTTGCTGAAAACATAATTGATTACAATTATGAGATTAATTGATTAGTTAGTCAATTATGTTAATAAATTGTTATGTTAATTAATAATTAATAATAATTTAATTAATCAGTTATGTTAATTATCATAAAGATAATTAACATAATTGATTACAATCAATTGATTGGCGTACGAACAACGGATTTTGTTATTTGATGGTTGTTAAAGGGCCTTGATTATAATCAACCTCTTGATTAGCTTTCGAACAACCAGCCCTTAGGGTACGAACATGCCGAACATACATGGATGTGGGGGTGTAGGTCTCAATCGCAACCGCTAGATCGATGTCAAAACAAACTTTAATTTTCTTATGAGATCGCACATATTATGTCAGTTCGCTAAACTCAGACATAACTGGCTAATGATTTTAGTAAGTAATTTTGCCAATTTGGTAAAATTGGCAAAAAAAATAATTACTAAATAGTTAATAATTACTAAATAGTTAGTAATTTAGCAAATTTTGGCAAAATTGGCCAAAAACAAAAAAATTACCTACTAAAATCACTAGTCAGTTTTGTCTGAGTTTAGCGAACAAACTATACCAAAGATGTGTCACCCGTTTACCCTCGCGAGCTATCACCCGGCGAACGGTTTACAGCGATGTCTATGCAAAAACAAAATAGTCTGTTTTGCATCGCGATCGAGCTGCTGATCGCGTGGTAAATTAAAGTTTATTGGTGTTTTTTAAACCACGTGACATTCGCCGGAGATACGACTGGTGTATTTATTCATTTCTTGTTGCAATCAGGTTGCGACAAGTTTTGGTTATACGGAAACCGCAAAGAATACTGAAAGGAAGCTATCTTCGGTATAATCTGTCCGTCATCGATGTAAACCTCGACCGCGATCGCGACCTACACCGCGCTCATCCATGTATCTTCGGCATGTTCGTACCATTAGGCAAATATGCCAATTGCATATTATCGATAAAAAAGAATGTGTGTACTTTTTACGCACGTAAGAAGTTATACTTCTATTATATGATTTCAACGAAATCAATATACTTTAAACAGTTTCTCTACTACTTTCCAAACATTTTTATTAAAACAATACCAAAAATTAAAAAAATAAAAGAATAAAACACACAAACACATTGAAATATGCCACAAATGATTTCTGAACAATAATTGTTGCCAAAAATTTTAATTAAATACGTATTTTTTGAAAAAATTATATAATAATATACTTACAATCATAAAATCTATAAAAAAAAATAAAAAAATGATATAACTTGCATTGGGCTTGAACCTACTTCCCGTGTATCCCGCCGTACGAGTCGAAGCGATTTAAAACTGCACCACCTTCGCGTATACGTCATGTGGGAATATACACAAACTGAATAACTTTTTGACATTTTGTTTATATGAATTTTTATTATTTGATTTTTGTCGAATTAAAATACAACAATATATAGAGTAAGAAAACGATACATTAGATGAAAATTTGTAGAAAGTTTGTTCGTAATCAGATTATGTAAATTAAAGCATTGCCTACTAGGGGTATAGCACAGCAAGTACTAGGTAAATACATTATTTTTTTTTTACATTTTCCAAATAGGTATAAAGATAATTTTTTATTGGAATACAACTGAAACATTTAGAATTACGTACATACCTGTGGCTTTTCAAAACTATTTAAAAAGTCACTATAATTATAAATTTGATTTTATTTCTGTCCTCATAACAATAAAAACTAATATATTATACAACATTTTTGTTTACCGATAACCTCCATATTGAACAATTATTGACAGATCATTTCAACACCCAATCAGAGCCCGTATAAAGACTAATACCCAACTGTCGGTGTGCGCATGCGCGCAGATCAATATAAATTCACCCTCAATCTCAATCGCGTCTAAAGCAGTATAACTTCAAAAATAAAAATGTCAAATATTGCATATTTTTATAAAAGTGTAAGTCAATAGGGCAAAATATGATAAAATCGATAGAGTCAAAATATATCGTCATCATATACAAGAATCTTGTATATCGTCTTACAAAAGAGTAACTTTGATATAGTTTGCATTTTGAAGGTCTTTTGTAGCGTATTTTACTTCAAATTTAGCAAATATTATGGCAACATCTTTCAAAATAAAACTAGAATTTTATTTTCCCTCAAAATGAAAATACATTTTTGCTTCACGTAATATTCATATCAACTCTTTTGTATCTGGAATATTGTACGCGCCACTTATTTTTATGTAGCGGTTTTTTATTTTTGAATCAGGAGTTTTTCAAAGTTTTTTATAAATTAAATGTATGAAGTTGAATATAATGTTTCTCGATTACACGTTAAGCGTTATAAATGGTTGCCTTTGTCGCATTATCTCACAAATAATCTAGTGGGTACGACACTCAACTTGTGATAGGACAATCCGAGTTCATATCCCAGCCATCCCAATACTTTTCAATAATTCTTTGTGTCCATCGAATGTACACTAAATTTTTTTCTATTCGAAATAGATTGAAAAAAAAGGATGGCCAGAAAACTCGGATTGCCCGATTAAAGTTAGAGTCGTAACCACTACAACTACATAAACCATTTCGGTGATAATGGTTAAATGGATTATACATTTGGAGCTGATAACTTCTGACTGGCTTAAACCGATTTCGATCGCTAAACATGAGTTTAAAACGGATTGACAAGTAGTATCTGATGTACCCAAGGTCAAGTATGATAATTGAAAGGTGACTACTACAGTCTACTTCAAGCAGCAGCGAGAAGCGGAACTACCTGACTTGACAATGGCAAGTGAGATCTTGCCGAAACGTCGTCAAAATAATGGTTTTTCTCAAAACCAAAAATATTCAACGCGGAGTCAAACCCGGAAAACCACCGAAAACACATATAGCTCCCGCGGAAACTTCAAGTGTAACATATATATTCTTACACAGTGGAACCTCGATAAGTCGGATTATTCGGGACGGCGGTCGATCCGGGTTATCGAATATCCGGAGAATATGATAAAAATTAATTAAACATGGTATACTTGTAGTAGTCCATGTGGTGAGACCGCTCCCGTCTGAAAAAATTTCTGATTCGATTTCTTTGTGGATTCATATTCAAAAATGTCCCCTCTAAACAAATCTGAAGGGCGCCGGCGAAATTTTTGGGCAGAAATTGTTTAAACAATTTTTTTTTAACAAATACAAAAGATCACGTTTTTTTGCTCTGCAGCATATATTTTTAGGTTTTTTCTGTCATTCTAAACATGAAAAGTATCTTGTAATTTTTTTAAAAATTGATAATTTTCGCTCTATTTCAAAAATCTCCTACTTTTCTCGAAAAAATATTTTTTCTAGATTCTTTGAGACATTCTAAATAAAATAAGTTTCTGACATTTTTCTCAAAAGTTAACAGTTTTAAAGTTATAAGGGATTAAAATCCGAAAAATGCCAAAAAACGCATATTTGGATTTTAAATCGCTTATAACTTTTATGAGAAAAACGTCAAGAAACTTATTTTTTCTACGGCCGTGCTAAAAGAGCCACTTTCAGACACGCATTTCGTTTCGGAAAGTTGCACTTTCCCGCACGCCGTGCGTGAAAGTAAAATACCTTGTAATACGGCATTATAATATATTATAATACATGCAATAAACTAATATTTACATATTATTTACTAATTTATTTCAAATTTATGTTATTGTGTATATGTTTTAATGAAACTAGCGCGATTATTTCATTCATGGGAGATTCTATCCATTAAAAAGCTTCAGAAATAAAAGTTAAACAGATTATTTTTTAATGATTTTAACTTCCAATCGTATAGTAAGATATTTGATCACGTGTTTAATTCTGTCCAATCAGATTAAAATTATACTGAGAATTATCTACTGTAGAAAATTACCGATAGAATTTTTTTAAGTAGATTGTTTCTGTTTAATGGCAACCAGTTTCCTAGTTGTGACAACTGTCACATTTAAGAAAATATCCATAATATACGTATTAAAAAATAATCTTACGAATATCACACGACAGTAAGAATCAATAAGAAAATAATGCTTCATTTTTACTCAAATTTGTTGTCATTGGGCAATAGCCACTCGAGCCCTGCGGGCTCTCGTGTCTATTGCCAGACAACAAATTTTCGAAAAACTGTCGCATTATTTTCAATTTATTCTCACTCTCTTGTGATATTATACCCGATAATTTTTGATAATTTCCCGTCGTCAAGTATATTACATCAGATGCCCTTCGTTGTTATGAAAAAATACATTCAGCAGCATTAATGACAATTAATGTTTTAAAAATTATAAAAGTGATGACTTTCAACCGTCAAATATTTATAACAACTGTGTGTTTAATAATGTACTAATTTGTACTTAAATAAATAAATTACAATAAAATTTTGGTTGTGAACAGTTTTATTCATGAAATAATCGCAATTCAATGAAATAATAGAATTTTAGAGTTCTTGTGCAATTACTACTGATAATTCGATGAAATAAAATAATTATTTTGACATAATATTGAAAAGTCAGGTCAGTAGACAATTACAATGGTTTTGAATCGTCGTCATGGAAACCAATATCGTCGTCGTGGTAACCCATTATTTTGAAAGTTTGGTTTTGACGCGTTGTCGCGTTGTTCGGGTCAACGGCAGTCTCGTGCGTGATAGTATCACTTTCCGCACTAGTTAGGAAAATAACTATTATTTAGAATGTCCCAAAGAATCTAAAAAAAATTTTTTCGGCGGAACATTGGAGATTTTTGAAATAGTGCGAGCCGCACCGGCAAAAAAATCGGATGGACATGCATATTTAACAATTAAAAAACAACGATTTAAATTAAGACTAAACAAAATCACTCTTCAAAATCTTGAAGCTTAATGTTTAAACTTCAATCTAGGTATCTGGCAACCTCAAAAATATTAATTTAAATATGAGTTTTTAGGCCTCGAAAATGCGTATTTTCGCATTATTCAGATTTTAAATCGCCTATAACTCGAAAAATATCAATTTTTGAGAAAATTTACAAGATACCTTTCTTGTTTAGAATGAGCCATAAAACTGAAAAATATATGCTCCGGAGCAAAAAAAGCGATCTTTTGCATTTGTTTAAAAAAAATGTTTAAACAATTTCTGCCCAAAAATTCCGCCCGGCACCCTTCAGATTTGTTTAAAGGAGACATTTTTGAATAGGAATCCACAAAGAAACCGAATCAGAAATTTTTCCAGACGGGAGCGGTCTGACCATATCGACTATAGATAAACTCCATTATAATGGCAAAAACATGAAGTACATATTATGCACAGTACCTCTAAATTAGGTAAAGTTGTGTACAGTATTATTCATTTCTTGGTAAAAAACTCACGTCAGTTTCGGTTGTGTCAATTTCGTCTGACGAAAATCAGTCTGGATTTTAGCCGGACTTCCGGGTTATCGGAGGCCGACTTATCGGGGTTCCACCGGAGTATGTTGCTTCTAAATGATTCATATACATAATATATTCTATATATACCATTTGTTAATTTGGTGACTAAAACCCAGACTATCGACCGTTTTTTATCAACCGAATAGGGTAAATATATTTTGAAACAATTTTATCGTTATCGGGTCCATTTTCTGTGTAATATTCATGAGGTATCGAATGCAATTTATGAAACACTGAATCGGACACAATAACCATTTTATTTTTCGATCTCATCTACTTTCTGAATCATTGAATGCATACTCGGGACAGTTTTCCATTGAATTTTGCACCACTTCCATGCATTTGAAGTGACTATTTAAAAAGTTAAACTTTTTACTTCACTGCAGTAATGTCGATTGCCAGATGCTCACCCTTCACATTTATTACACACGCAAATAACTAGGTAACTGCTGTTTCAATTGTGTGTTTGATTTTTTATTGTTGTTTCTTTTTTAATTTTATTGTCTACATTCCAACAAAAATTTTATAATTACGTATTTTTTATGGGAAATAAGCCACAATTTTACTAAAAAGTTGTGGCTTATTTATTAATATTATTAATTATCAATAGTATTTTGTATTTTGACAACGAAACCCGATTTGGGCTTCGAAACGTTAATAAATTCATTTTTTAGTAAAATTGTAGCTTATTTCCCATAAAAAATACGTAATTATAAAAATGCCACAAGGAAATAGCTTCAGAACAACAACAAAAATTTTAATATACCTAAGTTTAATGAGATTTATTTAGTTTTATGGGACAACTATATACTCCGTCTCACGTTTTTCTTTCAGTATGGGTTCTTATGATGGACTCTATACCTTTTTTACTATTCTTTGCATTTTTCAATAAGCAAGTTGAAAGAGTTACGTCCTACAAATGTTTAGGGTTTTTTTTTTATTGAATAGCATCAACCACTTTGGATTATTAGCTGTACTGTAATTAATACATGGTTACTTAAACCTAATACATAGTATTTTTGATTATTACATATGTCCACAGTTAAGTAACAATATCATAATTTACAATTTAGAAATGGGATCTACAAAATGTTTACAATGGTTACAGTTTGTTTAAATCATTAATGTCTTTCAAATAATTTTTAAGCTTACAGTGTGGTCTTAAGACTCCTTTTATACTGTTAGGTTTTGAGAGTTTTCTTATTTGTTTATCACTTTTCTTTTGAACGATTTGTAGTCGAAAACAGACACTAAGTTCACTAACACTGAAAATGCACTGTGTATTGCTTCCCTGTTATGAAAGACTGCTTTTTCGTTTCCTTGAAGTCCAATGTGTGATGGAACCCATATAAAGCCTATTTGCTGCCTTGTATTCTTTAGGAAATATAATTGTTCTTTTATTAATGCCTACAGGAATACTTGGATATAACTGTTCTATCGTATGTAATGCCCTGAGAGAATCTGCAATTATGACAGATTTTGGAAATTTTTGAGTACGGATATGAATGAGGGCTTGCATAATTGAATATAGTTCTCTAGAGTAAACACTGCAAGTGGAAGATAATTTAAATTGTAATAATATTATAGTGTTTGAATCTATAATTGCTGATCCCACCCCATCAATAGTTTTGGATGAATCTGTATAAATATGACAATGATCTGGGAAAGAAGCAAGTATGTTGAGAAACGATTGAATAATTGTTGCATGGGTGGTATCAAGTTTATTGTATTCAGAAAGAGTTAGATCACATATTTGTAGGACGAAAGGTCCAGGGAGAAATGACTGTGTTTGTCTTATCAAAAAAAAAAAAGAATGTGTGTACTTTGTACGCACGTAAGAAGTTATACTTCTATTATATGATTTCAACGAAATCAATATACTTTAAACAGTTTCTCTACTACTTTCCAAAAATTTTTATTAAAACAATACCAAAAATAAAAAAAAAATAAAAAAAGAAACACACACACAAACACATTGAAAAATGCCACAAATGATTTCTGAACAATAATTGTTGCCAAAAATTTTAATTAAATACGTATTTTCTGAAAAAAATTATATAATAATATACTTACAATCATAAAATCTATAAAAAAAATAAAAAAATGATATAAATTGCGTTGGGCTTGAACCTACTTCCCGTCTATCCCGCCGTACGAGAGTCGAAGCGATTTTAAACTACACCACCTTCGCGTATACGTCATGTGGGAATATACACAAACTGAACAACTTTTTGACATTTTGTTTATATGAATTTTTATTAGTTTGATTTTTGTCGAATTAAAATACAACAATATATAGAGTAAGAAAACGATACATTAGATGAAAATTTGTAGAAAGTTTTTCCGTAATTAGATTATGTAAATTAAAGCATTGCCTACTAATTAATAGGTAAGTATATTATTTTTTTTTCATTTTCCAAATAGGTATGAAGATAATTTTTTATTGGAATACAACTGAAACATTTAGAATTACGTACCTGTGGCTTTTCAAAACTATTTAAAAAGTCACTATAATTATAAATTTGATTTTATTTCTGTCCTCACAACAATAAAAACTAATATTATACAACATTTTTGTTTACCGATAACCTTCATATTGAACAATTATTGACAGATCATTTTAACACCCAATCAGAGCCCGTATAAAGACTAATACCAAACTGTCGGTGTGCGCATGCGCGCAGATCAATATAAATTCACCCTCAATCTCAATCGCGCCTAAAGAAGTATACTTTCAAAAATTTTGGGAGTTAAATATTAAGGAGACAGAGATATCTTCTTAAAGGGAGTTAGAAACCGTTAAAATTCTATTGAGGAATCGGATCGAAGATTTTAGTTTATTTCTTGAGTTGAATTTGTTGTACCATCACTTTCTTGATTATCGGCATCGTCTAGCATTGTGTGGATTTTGTTTAATAATTTAGTGCATTTGGTTTTCATGCTTTTTTCTGTAAGATACGGCTTAATTGTTGTTATCACGCCAGTAAAAATGGCTATATCCGTTGTGTATGTTTGTAGTAAACTCAAGGGAGCAGTCGAGCTAGTACAATTTTCAAAAAAGTCAACAGTTTGTTCATATGCTAAGTTAAAATTATTTGACATATGGTGAAATATTGTTTTTGTTGGCATCATCATTTCTTGAATTGGTGTGGTAGATTCAGTTTGCTTTTTTGTTTCTTTTGGTTTGTGTTGGTATTTTAAATTCTTTATTTAATTCTTCAGTGGGAGATAGGGAGTAGTATTAATTTCCGAAATTGTTCTCTTATTGATCGTTGACTGATCCTTAGATATACAATAAGTTTCCATAAATAATATGGGAGGTATTAAATTAGTATCTGTTTGATGGTTAAGTGAAGGTTCGGTACTAGAATTACTGACTGTATGATCTGGTTCCACTTCTAAGGGTGGATTAAACTGGGGGGATTCTTGCGGTTGTTGTTGTATCGGTTGTTGTGGTTGGAGTTCGATATGAGAGGAATCATTTTGTTGATTATGATTTGGACAATTTGCTGCAATGTGATCTGTTTTCTTACAGATAAAACACGAAAGTTTATCTAAACTTAAAAATATGCGATACGAAGTTTGTTCATATCTAATTAAGAAAGAAGAAGGAAGGTCTATATCTACAAGTGGTTGAATATAAGTTTGTCTTCTAAAACTGAGGACGTGTTGAAATTCTGGAAGTTGACTGCCGATTCTAAGGAAGGTTAAAGGTGACATTAATTTAAGACCTAATTTGGTTAACTCATTCTCTATTAGAATATGTGGAATAGAAGGGCAAGAACCCGATAGTAACAGTCTTTCGTTCGGAGTTATCAATTTTCGTGCTTTTAGATTTTCGCCTTTAATTGTTATTTCTGCTGGACCGGACATACATTTTTCCACCAAGGATTCGCTGGAGAGATAAATACATATTCTGTTATTTGATAACCTTGATGAAAATAAAATATTCCGTGGATGAACAACTTCGCCAAGTGCTATTAAGTACTCTTCTATTTTAGTATCAGGCAGCGCATTAAATAAAATTGATTGGTGCTTTGAAGGGAACTGAATTGAAGTATTGTTAAGCGCAGCGGAATATGTTGTTTTGTTTTGAGGTTGTTGATCGTCAGTCATGATTGTTGACAAATTTTCGTTTAGGGGTTTGATTCATTGATACTAATGACCAGACAAGGATGGATCTGGAATACGCCGACGATATCTGCCTGTTAGGACAAAGGTTCCAGGATGTGGCCGACCAATTGGAAACACTATCCACTGAGGCCAATAAAATAGGTTTAAAAATCAATATTGGTAAAACCAAGTCGATGAGAATAAATGCAAGGAACAACACGCTATTTAATATCGACAACAAGCAGATTGAAAATGTGGAGAACTTCACGTACCTTGGAAGTGTCATAACAGAAAGCGGAGGTACAGAAGACGATATTCGTATGAGGATACGAAAAGCTCAACAAGCTTTCAGCATTCTTAACCCTGTTTGGAGGTCTGGAGAATATACTACAAGGACAAAGATCCGAATATTCCAGTCAAATGTTATGTCTGTTCTACTCTATGGATGTGAAACCTGGAAAGTGACAAAATACCTTACAGACAAATTGCAGGTCTTTGTTAACAAATGTCTACGAAGAATTGTTCGTATTTTCTGGCCAAACACCATCAGAAACGAAGATCTGCTACACCTGACCCAACAAAAGAGGGTAGAAAATGAAATAAAATACAGAAAGTGGGGGTGGATAGGTCACACACTCCGAAAAGATAGTTCCAGTATTGCAAAAAATGCCCTAGAGTGGAATCCCCAAGGAAAGAGAAAAAGAGGTCGCCCAGCACAAACTTGGAGAAGATCCATCATGGACGAGATAAGAAGTCAAGGAAAGTCTTGGAATGAGGTGAAGGCCCTAGCGCAAAATAGAACCCGATGGCGCGTTTTCACTGAAGCTCTATGCTCCACTTAGGAGTTCAATAACATTATATATATATAATGACCAGACAAGAGAAATTAAGAGGCGAATAGATCAATCATTTATCAAAATGAAAAAGTTCCTATGCTGCCGGGACAAAAATTTGATATTAAGAACGAGAATGTTAAGGTGCTATGTTTTCTCCGTTCTTCTGTACGGCATGGAATAATTAAAAAAATATATATATAAAAAAATATTTATATTAAAATGAATGAGGAACTTGGACAGTCCATAGTAAAAAGCTTTCGAATTAAGTAGAGGGCTAAAGAAGAATGTTGCAGTTTTTACTGTGGAACTCTGAGAACATCATGTAAAAAAATACAAAAGAAAATATAATATCCTAAAAAAAATACTTATTATATTGTTTATCAGCGATTATCAGAGATTGTTTATCAGAGTATTAGTTTTAGGATAAGATACGAAAAAATGACTAATAAAGTGAAAAATCGTAAAACTGGGATTTAGTGTCCGCAGTCATAAACCCAAACAAACAAGTTTTCGTTATTTAAATATATTGTTGTAATCGATAATAAAAAGTGTAAAAATAAATGAATTTAAGAAAATAGCTTAATTCCCACTTTTTTCATCGCAATGGATAGAATAAAAAGTGACTATTTTACAGAACAATATGTTGGCCTGGAACTGGAAGTAAATCCAGAAGGGAATATGACAGACTGACCGCAAATTACCGCCGTGAAATATACGTTCGATGTCCAGTTATAGAAAATATAGCGAGAAAGAGGATTTTAATTTGGAAACTGTCAGGACAAAACAAAATCCAGGATTGTATCGGAACAAATATATCCAATTTTAAAAGTCAAAGTTTTCAACCTAATAAAATATTTAAAAATATTTAAAATATTATCAAATTGAAAACTTATTGGATCATTTTGATGGTAATACCTCCATGGCAAATTGCAAATTTTAGAATTCCCTTGTTTAATCTCAAATATTCAATTTTCATATCCGATATTAAACAATATTTTTATCACTCTGTATATCATATTAAAGCAATTTATTATTATATTTGCATGTGTGACCTGCTAATTTAATTAACTATTTCAAATCATAAACAATAATTTCGGAAATCGCACATTAATTTTGATGACAATATAATTTTCCGCAAATCGCCAGGAAATTTTGACATTCCTGTCAAAATTTCTTGAAGAAAAAGTCAGGACTTCCTTACTGTAAGGAAATGATATTTCCGTACAGTTGTTAGTGTTCTACATAAATGATAATTCAACCTCAATACGTTTCCATAGTAACCCAAGTAATTTTATTAGGAATTTCAAAGCACCATTTATTTGGGAATAAAATTATCGCGTTTTTTTTAAATCAATCAATATCTGTCGAATTTTAAACGATTTGCGGAAAAATAGTATGTTTACCTCGTAGGAAAAGCCACATTCCTGGAATCTGTGTTGCTAAGTCTCGGCTTGCGCCTCGACTTAGCAATCTTCACAGTCGTCCAGGAATGTTAAGCTTTTCCTACCCGGTAAACAATGTACTATTCTTTGTTATCTTAATATTTGGTAATAAAATCTTACGCGTGGGCCTGACCCAGAAAAATACTGAAACACGAAAAGCATACATTAATATTCATTTTTTCGAATCACTTCACAGAGACAAGATGTAGTCTCGATTATTATTATCATTGTTATCATTCATCCAATCAGTGTCACAGACAGTAAAAGCAAGTAGATTATTATTTTGTATTGCTCCCGGGCTATAAGTGTTGTTTTAAATGAAGTTCTATCATCTTTAATTTGGTGTTTCACTATCCGTGATAGAAGTTGAGCTGAGCCGATCTTATTCATCCCTCGTGTCTTCTTTGCTTCAGCATCCATCTGACTTGCAATTTTTAGAAGCCATGGAGGTGTTACCAGGAAAATTGTCCAATAAGTTTTCAATTTGATATTATTTTAAACATTTTTAAATATTTTATTATTTTGAAAACTTTGACTTTTATTTCGAAGATGCCGCTAGGCACCTACTACCATCACGTTAGTTGCAATGCGGGGACTAATAGACTCGGTAATTTAAACTTAGGTCAGAGATAGCAACCTATGCATTCCTGATGAGCCTCTAATGAGAGGCAAAATCGTCTATTGGAGTGCTGGTTGCGCTCTCTGAACTAAGTGAAAATTAAGACAGTTTTGGGTTCGCATTGTAACTGAATAACAATGCTATATATTTTTATTTTTTAATATCCATTTTTACTTACTACGCCCAAAGTAATCTAGGAATGTGTTGGCAGAATTTCAAATTTTGGAAATGACAGTCGGTAATACATATTACCTTGTTGTCGTACTAGCTTGTTGTCAGACAACAGACAACAGACTAATAAGTAAGTTGGATTTCTATCATCCAAAAGAACAAGCAGGTTTTAGAGCAAGATATGGCACGAATGATCATTTACAAGTAATTAAGAACTGAATATAAAATAGTGTTGAATATAACAAGCCATTTGTCCTGACATTTATTAACTACGAAAAAGCTTGTGACACCATAAGTCATCAAAAATGTTAAAAGCCTTAACAGAGTGCCGTACAGATAATCGCTATTTAAACATGATCAAATACATCTATCAAAACGCGACAGTGCAAGCGCTAAACTGGCAGATAAAAAGAACAACGCATTTAAAATAAAACACGAAGTACGAGAGTGCGACAGGGAGACACAATTTCGCCAAAATTGTTTACAACATTATTAGAGCATATATGTTTAAGAACAGAAATCTGAGTGAAAAAGGAATTAATGTCAACAGAGAAATATTTAGTCATTTGAGATTCGCTGACGATATTGCTCTTTTTGCTGACAACATCGATGATCCAGTATCGCCACTGGAGGAACTATACCTAGCCTCCCCACAAGTTGGATTAAAGATCAACCATACAAAAACACAAATCATGACAAATCTTGTGTTAAGCGAAAAGATTTCAGTAAATGGCATGCCTATTAAAGAAACCACCTCTTATAAGTACTTAGGACATGAGATACGCATAGGAAGAAATAATCAAACGTACAATATGTGAGGTTTTCTCCAAAAAATGCCAACCACATGGGAAGAGTCCTGTGTTGTGCTGGATAACATCCAAGCATATCTAGAACATTATTTAAATTTTATATAAATATGTAACATAACATAATCGTTTACATTTAAAGGGTTTTTACCCAACACATTTTGGTGGCTCAGGCATGCTATTTTTTGGCTTTTAGAACACTGATGATGGATTTATTAATCCGAAAACGTTTTGTCTTGTGACCCTTATTTAGGGTATTTTAAAATATACCTTTTACAACAAATCTAGTATTTTTACATTAAATATTATTATGACAGGATATCTCTTCAATAAAATTGAAGCAGGCAAGGAGATTTCAGATTAGTGAAATCTATCATACATCGAACTCAGTGTACTGAGTTTGCCAACTTGATATAAAAAGTATAAGCCGAACAAATTGCCAAATTTTGAAAATTATTTAAAATGGCATTAATTAGGTTTTTCAATTATTATCAATAAATTAGCTGTGTTTTAAAAAACATGATTAACTTTGACCCAAATTGACACGGGCCAAATTTTTTGTTTAAAAATTCTTGTAAAATACCAGCTTTGCGAAGTAAAATAGTAAGTAAAAATTAGTTTAATCTTTAAATAAAATACAAATAACCTGTTGAAAGTATATTAGACCAGGACGCATCTGTAAAAATATTAGTACATTTGGACGTTGAGAGGTGACTCAAATTTTTTTGCAGAAATTGCTTGAAAATAAATCAAATAATAATATTTGAGTTATCCTCCCTCTCAAAAAGGTCCGGAACATTGTTTAAATAATCAAAATGTCAAAAAATTAAGGAAAAATTCGATGTTTTTCTTCGTTTTTTGATTATAACTTTAAAAGTATTCATTTCCGAGAAAAGTTGTACTGACATAAAAGTTGCGTAATTAAATTTCCTACAATACAGAATTAATTGATGGATTCGACCGTTACTTGATGGAAGTTCATTTTATCTAACAATAAAACACTGAAAACGTTTGTTTTCTATACTTCCACAAAATTTATTATAACTAAGTGACTACAGCTGTTTCGGCGGAGTGCCTTTCTCAAGTGATATAGTTTACAATGTGTTTGCCTTTTTAAGTCTTCAACTGAAGAGGTTGAGGAGTGGGGAGCTGTTTGTCTCGAGTTGGTCATTCAGAATTATATCTGTATTTTTCAGTTTATTAATTTCCATAGATTCTAAAAAAGATAGCTTAAGGCCTTTATTTTGAATATGTAGAATTTGAAACTCTTCATTGAAAGAATGATTATGATCTAGAAGGTGAAGTGCGTATGTAGAAGTGTCTGTTTTTCTATTGTTGAATGCCCTTTTGTGTTTTGCTATCCGTTTGTCAAAAGTTCTGCACGTTTGACCGATGTACGTTTTCGGACAGTCACCACAAGTTAGTTTGTACACACCACTCTGTAGTTGATTTCTCTTTCGGCTTTTATTGTTCTTAATATATTTGCTTAAGTTGTTGTTAGTTCTGAAAGCTGGTGTTATTCCTTTCTTTTTTATGTATCTGGCTATCTTTGTTGTTATCTTGCCAGTATATGTGAGAGAGCAGAAGGTACTGGGTTCTTTCTGTGATGGTGGATACACTAATTTCAGGGCTTTCTTATGGAGTTTTTGGTTTAAAATTTTGTTAACTGTTTGTTCGTTATAGCCGTTGTTTACTGCTATTTGTTTAATGATGTTTAGTTCTATCTCGAAGTTATTTTTTGTCATGGGAATTTCTGTCAGTCTATGTATCATGCTATGGTAGGCGGCTAATTTGTGTTGTGTAGGATGGGATGATGAATTGTGTATAGTTGTGTCAGTATGGGTAGGTTTATGATATACGGAGAACTCATGTTTGTTGTGTAGTCTGGAAATCACTCCGCCGAAACAGCTGTAGTCACTTAGTTATAATAAATTTTGTGGAAGTATAGAAAACAAACGTTTTCAGTGTTTTATTGTTAGACAATACAGAATTGGTTAAGAATTTTAAAAATAGTCACCCTTTTTGCAAAATAGCAATAAATGCGAACAAAACCATACAAAAACCTAAGTGTAGCATAAATGGTTTTTCAACCATTTTTGCTACACTTAGGATCTTCATATTTCACCCAGAAAAACTTTGTGAGACAGTAAATCAGTACTGTAAATTTCATTAAGATCGGTTCAATAGCTTTTGCAAAATAAATTTTGCAATCCAGCTTTTGCAAAAAAAATTCATTTTTCCAAAATGTTACAGGACTGAAAATAAAGCAGATAGCAAGTTGAAATTTTTTTTTCGTATAGAAGTGTACTGTACCTTTCATTTGCAATTTTGAAAAATAAAAATCGATTAACACCACGGCGCGGCGTCAGGAATTTTTTTAAATAAACATTAATTATTAGTGCTACGCGCAGGACAGCGGATAGTTTGCTCTGATTGGGCATTCCAATGACCTTTGATAATGATTGATACATTTTAATTTTTATTACATTTCGATATAAATAAATAAATTTGTTTATTGCAAAATAAAAACACATACTCTATATTTTGAAATAACACTTTTTTTAGCAAAAACTTTCTTTGTTCATATATTTTAACTTAAATAATAAAAGTTTATTATTTTTAAACATATGCAATTGTTTAAACAATATTTCACAAACAATAATAAAATTAGTTTGATTTTTGTGGAATTAAAATATTAAAATACAACAAAATATAGAGAAAGAAAATAATACATTAGATAAAGATTGGAAGAAATTTTGGTGGAAATCAACTTGTGTGAATCGAACACCGCTGTCCAGCGCGTAGCACCAAAAATTATTGTTTATTTCAAAAATTTTCTGACGCCGTGGTAATTAATCGATTTTAATTTTGAACACTGCAAATGAAAGGCACAGTGCACTTCTATAAGCCAAAAAAAAAACTTGCTATCTGCTTTCTTTTCAGTCCTGTAACATTTTGAAAAAATGAATTTTTTTTGCGAAAGCTGGATTGCAAAATTTATTTTGCATAATCTATTGAACCGATCTTAATGAAATTTACAGTATTGTTTTACTGTATCATAAAGTTTTTCTGGGTGAAACATGAAGGTCCTAAGTGTAGCATAAATGGTTTAATAGCGTAAAATGCAAATACTTGTTTTTGTATGGTTTTTTCGCAATTATTGCTATTTTGCAACTAGGGTGACTATTTTTTAAATTTTTAACCAATTCTGTATTGTAGGAAATTTAATTAAGCAACTTTTATATCAGTACAAATTTTCTCGGAAATGAATACTTTTAAAGTTATAATCAAAAAACGAAGAAAAAAATCGAATTTTTCCTTTAATTTTTGACATTTTGATTATTTAAACAATGTTCCGAACCCTTTTGAGAGGGAGGATAACTCAAATATTGTTATTGATTTATTTTCAAGCAATTTCTGCAAAAAAATTGAGTCACCTCTCAACGTTCATCTCAAAACAGATGCGCCCTGGACTATATATATTTCGTTGAAATCATATAATAGAAATATAACTTCTTACGTGCGTACAAAGTACACACACATTCTTTTTTATTTATTAATTAATTATAGTTAGAACAAGATTAGATCGGGCAACCCTTGTTTTTTGTAATTGTAACATGCTAAATTACATATCCAATAATTTTTATCCATTAAACAGATCGGTGCAAATCGACCTTATATCGTATCTAGACTATAATAATATACAAACACCTCGACGTCCTTTATACATAAAAATATCCAGCCCTTTTTCTAGCCACATAAACCAGTTTTACTGTGCAAATCGCCAAAAAACGACTACTCGTATGTCAGAAACAAAAAATAATATTAGTCACACAGTCACAGACAACTTATATTCTTTGGCACGCGTCCCTTTGTTTGAATCGCGGCGATAAAGAGCAAATTAATACAGTAAATTACTATCTTTTAGATTGGACTTTTGTAATACATAGTTTTAAATATTCAAAAATGAATACATTAATATAAACTAGATTCAGTGTGTGATATCGGTCGTGTTATAATAAATAGATCTGATACGTTTTTCGTTTTTGGTTTGTGTGCAATGACTTAATGGTGCAGGTTGACAATTGATAATTTTGGTAAGTCGTTATATTTTATACCATATTCTTATTGAATTTTATTCATCTTATATCTAGTAATGGTAGTGTTTTTAATACTTATTTAATGAGAGTGTATAGTGTATGATACCTACCTAATTACAATATGCACTATATTTATTTTACTTGACAGATTGTTATTCTTGGAAACAATTAAGTAATAATCTTCACAGCCGAACACCATTTTTATAATGGGAGCTAAACGCCATTTTTATTTATTAGAAGAATTAACGATGCAGGAATAAAAAATTACATCCAGTTTTATTTTTTATCGTATTCCAGTGTTATGTAGGTAATAGTTTTTTTTTTGTATTAACTTGTGCAAATGAGTAAACCGAGTAGATATAGATAATAAGTAGCTTCTTGATTTTGAACCTGAAAATTCTTGTTGGGAATGCTCATTCCGTCATTATCATTTTTGTTTTTAGTCTGTTTATACCAGGTTTATTTTTATATATCGTTTGGTTTTGTCCTTACGTTAGTATCCTTTTGGATTTTCAATAGTTTTATTAAAAGTTGAAAGGATGTCTCTTTTGCATGAAAACGACAATCATTTACAAGCCTTAGTACCCTTTCAGACTGACACTGTTGTCTGACACTGGTGTCCGCCACCGGTGTTCGCCACCGGTGTCCGCCACCAGTGTTCAATTTCAGCAAAGCATTGTTGAGCCACTAAAATCAGCCAGACACTCAATAGTCCAGGGCGCATCTGTTTTGAGATGGACGTTGAGAGGTGACTCAAATTTTTTTGCAGAAATTGCTGGAAAATAACTCAAATAATAATATTTGAGTTATCTTCCCTCTCAAAATGGCCCGGAACATTGTTTAAATAATCCAAATATCAAAATATTTTTATTGGTTTTTTCATTATAACTTTAGAAATATTCATTTCTGAGAAAAGTTGTACAGATATAAAAGTTGCGTAATTAAATTTCCTACAATATGAAGTTGGTTAAAAATTTAAAAAATATTCACACATGTTGCAAAATAGCAATAATTGCGAAAAAAAACATACAAAAACAAGTATTCGCATTTTACGTTTGTCAACCAATTATGCTATACTTAGGACCTTCATCTTTTACCCAGAAAAACTTTATGATATACTAAAATAACACTGTAAATTTCATTAAGATCGGTTTAATAGATTTTGCAATCCAGCTTTCGCAAAAAAAATCATTTTTTTAAAATGTTGCAGGATTGAAAATAAAGCAGATAGCAAGTTGAATTTCTTTTTGCTTATAGAAGTGTACAGTATCTGTCATTTGCAATTTCAAAATTAAAATCAATTAATTACCCTGGCGTCAGGAAATTTTTTAAATAAACATTAATTTTTGTTGCTACGCGCAGGACAGCGGTGTTCAATTCACACAAGTTGATTTCCACCAAAATTTCTTCCAATCTTTATCTAATATATTATTTTCTTACTCTATATTTTGTTGTATTTTAATATTTTGATTCCACAAAAATCAAACTAATTTTATTATTGTTTGTGAAATATTGTTTAAACAATTGCATATGTTTACAAATAATAAACTTTTATTCTCTAAGTTTAAATATATGAACAAAGAAAGTTTTTGCTAAAAAGTGTTATTTCAAAGGATAGAGTATGTGTTTTTATTTTGCAATAAACAAATTTATTTATTTATATCGAAATGTAATAAACATTAAAATGTATTCATCATTATCAAAGGTCATTGGAATGCCCAATCAGGGCAAACTATCCGCTGTCCTGCGCGTAGCGCCAATAATTAATGTTTATTTAAAAAAATTCCTGACGCCGTGGTAGTTAATCGATTTTAATTTTACAAATTGCAAATGAAAGGTACAGTGCACTTCTATACGCAAAAAAATTCAACTTGCTATCTGCTTTATTTTTAGTCCTGTAACATTTTGAAAAAATGAATTTTTTTTGCGAAAGCTGGATTGCAAAATTTATTTTGCAAAATCTATTGAACTGATCTTAATGAAATTTACAGTATTGCTTTACTGTATAATAAAGTTTTTCTGGGTGAAATATGCGAATACTTGTTTTTGTTTGGTTTTTTCGCAATTATTGCTATTTTGCAACAAGGGTGACTATTTTTTAAAATTTTAAACAATTCTATATTGTAGGAAATTTAATTACGCAACTTTTATGTCAGAACAAATTTTCTCGGAAATGAATACTTTTAAAGTTATAATCAAAAAACGAAGAAAAAAATCGAATTTTTCCTTAATTTTTTGAGATTTTGATTATTTAAACATAGTCCAGGGCGCATCTGTTTTGAGATTGACGTTGAGAGGTGACTCAAATTTTTTTGCAGAAATTGCTTGAAAATAAATCAAATATTAATATTTGAGTTATCCTCCCACTCAAAAAGGACCGGAACATTGTTTAAATAATCAAAATGTAAAAAAATGAAGGAAAAATTCGATATTTTTCTTCGTTTTTTGATTATAACTTTAAAAGTATTCATTTCCGAGAAAAATTATACTAACATAAAAGCTGCGTAATTAAATTTCCTACAATATAGAATTGGTTAAAAATTTAAAAAATAGTCATCCTAGTTGCAAAAGAGCAATAATTGCGGAAAAACCATACAAAAGCAAGTATTCGCATTTTACGTTTTTCAACCATTTATGCTATACTTAGGAACTTCATATTTCCCCAGAAAAACTTTATGATACAGTAAAACAATACTGTAAATTTCATTAAGATCGGTTTAATAGATTTTGCAAAATAAATTTTGCAATCCAGCTTTCGCAAAAAAATTCATTTTTTCAAAATGTTACAGGACTGAAAATAAAGCAGATAGCAAGTTGAAATTTTTTTTGCATATAGAAGTGTACTGTACCTATCATTTGCAATTTGCAAAATTAAAATGGATTAATTACCACGGCGTCAGAAAATTTTTTAAATAAACATTAATTTTTGTTGCTACGCGCAGGACAGCGGTGTTCGATAAACACAAGTTGATTTCCACCAAAATTTCTTCCAATCTTTATCTAATATATTATTTATTACTCTATATTTTGTTGTATTTTAATATTTTAATTCCACAAAAATTAAACTAATTTTATTATTGTTTGTGAAATATTGTTTATACAATTGCATATGTTTAAAAATAATAAACTTTTATTCCCTAAGTTAAAATATATGAACAAAGAAAGTTTTTGCTAATAAAAGTGTTATTTCAAATGACAAAGTATGTGTTTTTATTTTGCAATAAACAAATTTATTTATTTATATCGAAATGTAATAAAAATTAAAATGTATCAATCATTATCAAAAGTCAATGGAATGCCCAATCAGAGCAAACTATCCGCTGTCCTGCGCGTAGCACCAATAATTAATGTTTATTTAAAAAAATTCCTGACGCCGTGGTGTTAATTGATTTTAATTTTGCAAAATTGAAAATGAAAGGTACAGTACACTTCTATACGCAAAAAAAATTTTAACTTGCTGTCTGCTTTATTTTCAGTCCTGTAACATTTTGAAAAAATGAATTTTTTTTGCGAAAGCTGGATTGCAAAATTTATTTTGCAAAATCTATTGAACCGATCTTAATGAAATTTACGGTGTTGTTTTACTGTATCAAAAAGTTTTTCTGGATGAAATATGAAGGTCCTAAGTGTAGCATAAATGGTTGAAAAACGTAAAATGCGAATACTTGTTTTTGTATGGTTTTTTGGCAATTATTGCTATTTTGAAACAAGGGTGACTATTTTTTTAAATTTTTAACCAATTCAATATTGTAGGAAATTCAATTACGCAACTTTTATGTGAGTACAACTTTTCTCGGAAATAAACAGTTTTAAAGTTATAATCAAAAAACGAAGAAAAAAATCGAATTTTTCCGTAATTTTTTGACATTTTGATTATTTAAACAATGTTCCGGACCTTTTTGAGAGGGAGGATAACTCAAATATTATTATTTGATTTATTTCCAAGCAATTTCTGCAAAAAAATTGAGTCACATCTCAACGTCCAAATGTACTAATATTTTTACAGATGTGCCCTGGTCTAACAATGTTCCGGACCTTTTTGAGAGGGAAGATAACTCAAATATTATTATTTGAGTTATTTTCAAGCAATTTCTGCAAAAAATTTGAGTCACCTCTCAACGTCCAAATGTACTAATATTTTTACAGATGCGCCCTGGTCTACAAAGTGGCTCGTCTGTAGTCGTTAATTTAAAACAATGCTTTGTTGCCGGTGGCGGATACCGGTGTCAGACACCAGTATCTTAGTCTGAAATGGTACTTAGTACCTGGTACTTAATACTCTTTCAGACTTAGACACTGGTGCCTGACACCGGTGTCAGCAGAATTGCAGCAAAGCATTGTTTTAAATTAAGACTACAGACGAGCCACTTTTGAGTGTCTGGCTGATTTTAGTGGCTCACCAATGCTTTGCTGCAATTGAACACCGGTGTCAGACACTAGTGTCTTAGTCTGAAAGAATACTTAAAGTTACTTACATTTATTAGAAGAACTCACTCAAGAAACCCAGTATTTTTTCAAATAAATGAGGAATAATGAATAAATGAATACAGTAGTTAAATATTTTGGTTATAAGGAGTAGAAATGTGTTCTCGAGTCGATTTATTATGAAGATCTTTTCAGATATTTGTGTCATCCATATCCATATCCATGTCCATTTCCATATCCATATCCATATTTCTATCTACATTCTCTCGTAGCTCTTTGATCCTTCCAAAGTAGGTACCTACTCCAATTTGACAGCCCGAATTGTACGGTACTGTCGTTTTTAAGAAGCAATCATCTATATATGTAAATAAAAATGAATGTTCGTCTGTATGTACCTTATAGAATCGTAAACTATGCATTTGATAATAAGATGACCTCGAGCAAAGTTGTTATACATGAACCCGGGAAAGCTTCTGAGTTGGTACGACCAACCTAAGTGAAAAGGAGGGTTGCCCCCGATATTTTTTGAAGTTATACTTCTTTAGGCGCGTTGGGAGTAAATTTATATGTGCGCGAATTCATCAAAAGTCTTGGCCCTGATCGCAGCTGAAACGTTAAACGTGCTCTGATTTTGTAATTACAATGAACTGTCAATAATTGTTCCATATGTCGTTTATGAGTAATCAAATGTTGTGTATATTAGTTTTTGTTGTTGTGAGGGCAGAGAAAAAAGCAAGATTAAAATTGTAGTGACTTTTTAAATAGTTTTTAAAAGCAACAGGTACGTAATTCTAAATGTTTCAGTATCGTTATCAAAAATTACATAGTAGTTACCACCTGCCTACCTATTTGGAAAAATGTAAAATAAACCTACCTAGTATGTAATGGTTTGATTTACATAATTTGATTACCAACAAAATTTCTACCAATATTCATCTAATATTGTTTTCTTACTTTATGTTTTGTTGTATTTTAATATTTAAATTTCACAAAAATCAAACTAATTTGGTTAAATTCAGAACTGTCAAAAGTTTAAAACGTTCAGTTGGTCTATATTGCAACATGATGCATATGTCTCCGTAGCCAAAATCTAAAGATGCTTGAATTTCAAAACTAAGCGCGTCAATGTACGCGGGTTCAATCCCCAATACAAACTTTTATTTTTGAAGATATTCTTCTTTAGCGGCGAATCGATTGAGGGTAAAATTTGATGGATTCGCACGCATGCGCACACCGACAGTATGGTATTAGTTGTTATACGGGCTCTGATTGGGTGTTGAAATTTTGAAATGATCTGTCAATAATTGTTCAATATGGAGGTTATCGGTAAACAAAAATATTGTATAATATTAGTTTTTATTGATGTGTGGACAGAAATAAAATCAAATTTATAATTATAGTGACTTTTTAAATAGTTTTGAAAAGCCGCAGGTACGTAATTCTAAATGTTTCAGTTGGAAATACCTAATAGTTTCAATACCTATCTATTTGGAAAATGTAAACAAAATAATGTAGTTACCTATTAGTAGGCAATGCTTTAATTTACATAATCTGATTACGAACAAACTTTCTACAAATCTTCATCTCATATATCGTTTTCTTACTCTATATTTTGTTGTATTTTATTTCGACAAAAATCAAACTAATAATTTTATTAAATTCATATAAATTTATGGTGTAAACGTTTAGTTTGTGTATATGCCCACATGACGTATACGAGTGTTTGGTGCAGTTGAAATGGCGTCAACTTTCGTACGACGCGGTAGACGTGAAGTGGGTTCAAGCCCCAAGCAAGTTATTATTTTTTTTATGGATTTTATGATTGTAAGTATATTAATATATAATTTTTGAAGATATTCTTTTCTGAAAGTGGTAGATAAGAAAGTTAGTTTGATTTTTAAATAAAATAAGTACAAATAACCTTTTAAGTATATTTACTTCGTTTAAATTACCTATTATATAATAGAAGAATATCTTCTTACGTGCGTACAAAGTACACACACATTCTTTTTTTTATTTTTTTTATACATTTTATGATTATAAGTATATTATTATATAATTTTTTTTTCAGAAAATACGTATTTAGTTAAAATTTTTCTAACAATTATTGTTCAGGAATTATTTGTGGCATTTTTCAATGTGTTTGTGTGTGTTTTATTCTTTTATTTTTTTTATTTTTGGTATTGTTTTAATAAAATTTTTTGAAAAGTAGTAAGTATTAAAATTAGTTTAATATTTAAATAAAATATAAATAAACTGTTTAAGGTATATTATTTCGTTGAAGTCATAATAATAGAAGTATAACTTCTTACTTGCGTACAAAGTACACACACATTCTTTTTTAACAAACTACAAAAATTCATGATTCGCTTTTAAACCCAGTTTTTTAAAAACTAATCATTCCAAGCCAGTCAAACTTCTGGAATCTATTACTAATACATAAATAAAGAAGTATGAATAAGGCCAATGACTAAAAACACCGCCAACTTACATTATTAAGCTTCCAATTGGATTTCTCTTTTTATTTTCAAAAAAATATATTGATTTTTTAACCGTAACTTTTTTTATTTTCTATCTTAGAAAGTTTGGTAAAAAAGAATTTTGTAGGTTTGCACGAGATCTATAAGGCTATTAATATTAAATCCTTTTTTCTACAACCGTGTTAAAAATGCAATTTTTAGCACTCCATACGTGCGTTAAAAATGCTACTTTAATGCACTAGTGCTTTAAAATATTTTTAAGGCACTGCAGTTCGTATTGACCGTATAGACAATTTTGATGTCATGTCAAAAAAATATAAAAATGGAATGTCAGTCACGTTCAAGTAAAAGTTTTTGTAGATATTGTCCTGTAATTACGTTTGTAGAAAAAATATTGTATGATATGCGTGTTAAACAGTACATTTTTAAGGCACTCATGTGAATTGCAGAATTCGCTATCGCTCATTCTGCAAACTTTCACATGCGTGCCTTAAACGTGTACTTTTAACACTTATATCATAAATAACTATTAAAATCCTCAGTCGCAAAAAGAGGTGACTGTAAAAGGGTTGGTTATAGGTGGTTTTTGCATGTTATTACAAGTTTTAATTGTCAATAGCTCACTAAGTTTTTGCCATAGAAAAAATTTTTGCTAACCCCGTTCTTGGAAATTAAATAAGCGACAATTTTTTACACTATTACTACAAAACTACAAAATTCTACAAAAATTCGTTATTCGCTTTTAACTCCATTTTTTTTAAAACTAATCATTCTAAGCCGGTCAAACCTCTAGAACCTATTAATAATACATAAATATAGAAAACCAAATAGGGCTAATGACTAATTTTAATTAGGGTGGTAAGTAGGGGGAAGTTTCCGATCACTTTTTTGCTGAAAAAAATAGGGACTGACATTTGTTTCATAATAAGTCACTTGATTTTTGAGCTAGAGACTTTTTTTATTTCTGTATGTAGATATTTTTAAATACTTAAAATTAGTTTGAACAAGTTATCCTCGAAAAATGCACAGTTTCCCCGTCTTTTGAGTTTGAAACTACAATATTTAGCATTTGACGAAGAAGAGCTAATATATAATAAAGTATAGCTCGATTACTATTGGTCTTAAAGAAAATAAAAACAACTGTTTTGTTTATTTTTTCAAAAGGAACATTTTTGTTAAGAAAAGTTGTTTTGATAAAACTAAAACTTTTTGAGTTATTAGCAAAAAACTGATTAAAAACATTGATTTTTTCGATATAAAACTAACTTTCAATAGCGAATAAATCGAAAACTATTAATTATATTAAAAGATTGTATGGAACGTTTTTTGCTTAGAATGAATATTTGTACCAACTTTTGCGGTCAAGATAAAATAAAAAATTTCCACCACGGGATGGGGTGGCAACCACCCCCATGGTAAAAGCGCCTTTCGGCCTCATATAGATTTTGATCCTTGGACTATCTACTACTTATTCTCAAATGTTCAAGCAAATCGATCTATTTTGTAAAAATTGCGAGGTTTTGTCCTATTTTAAGCTTCATTACTTCGACTATAACATCGTAGACGGTAAATTCATCGCAAAAAGATAAATTAGTTTAAAATTAATTTATTTTAAAATATTATTATCATAGTAGTCCAGAAAGCCACTGCGCATCCGCTAGGAAAAATATTCTAATTCGGATTTTTTGCACAATCTTACTCAAAAAGGAACCCTTTTAACAAATTTGCATGTTGCCAGGACCAAAAGTTGGTAAAAAATTTTTTAAAGGTTTTTTTGTTTTTTTCCTAAAATTATTTTTTTTTGCATGGAACAATTTTTTTTTAGGTTTTTTGGATCATTCTAAACAGAAAAGGTTTTTAGTGACTTTTGTCTAAAGTTGATAGTTTTTGACATATAAGCGATTAAAAATTGAAAAATTGCGAAATCGGCCATTTTTAACCCTCAAAAACTATGTGAAAAACTAAAAATTTGAATATTGCCAATGTAGGTAGATATTCTTTAAACATCGTTTGATGAAATCCCGAAGAGTTTTTTGCAATTCAATATCAAAAACCCATTTGTTTTTTAATTGCTAATCAAGCGTGCGCGACACTATTTTCCTCCGTTGCATGTGTAGACAGTATGGTGCAAATGAAAGGAATAAATTCGTTATTTCGTAAACCGGTGACTTTAGAGAAAAATCCCAAAACAGGTCGGTTTTTATTTTTAAGTATGATATTGTGGCATATATAGTATACTAGTGACGTCATCCATCTGGGCGTGATGACGTAATCGATGATTTTTTTAAATGAGAATACGGGTCGTGTGCTGGCTTATTTGAAAGGTTCTTCAATTCTCTATTTAGTAATATAAATATGTACATAATTATTTATACAGGGTGTGCAAACATTTTGTATTAAATTAAATCATTTGGTAAATTGACAAAAAAAATAAATTATTGGACACCCTGTATAAATAATTATGTAAATGTTTATATTACCGAATAGAGAATTAAATAAACTTTCAAATGAGCTAGAACACGACCCCTATTCTAATTTAAAAAAATCATCGATTACGTCATCACGCCCAGATGGATGACGTCACTAGTATACCATATGTGTCGTAATATCATAACTTAAAAATAAAAATCGACCTGTTTGGGGATTTTTCCTTAAAGTCCCCGGTTTACGAAATAGCGAATTTATTCCTTGCATTTGCTTCATACTGCATACACATGCAACGGTGGAAAATAGTGTCGCGCACGCTTGATTAGCAATTAAAAAAGAAAGGAGTTTTGAATATTGTATTGCAAAAAACTCTTCGGGATTTCATCAATAGATGTTTAAAGAATATCTACGTACGTTGGCAACATTCAAATTTTGATTCTTTCATATAGTTTTTGAGGGTTAAAAATGGCGGATTTCGCAATTTTTCATTTTTTAATCGCTTATATGTCAAAAACTATCAACTTTAGAGAAAAGTTATTAAACATCTTTTCTGTTCGAAATGATCCAAAAAACCTAAAAAAATGTTGTTCCATGCAAAAAAATAATATTAGGATAAAAACAAAAAAAAATCGTTTAAAAAATTGTTGACCAACTTTTGGTCCTGGCAACATGCAAATTTGTTAAAAGGGGTCCTTTTTGAGTAAGATTGTGCAAAAAATCCGAATTAGAATATTTTTCCTAGCGGATGCGCAGTGGCTTTCTGGACTATAGGGAAGTCAATGGAGTTTTTGCTTACGAAAAAAATCAAACAAGATAGAACTTTTGGTAATTTCATTAAGAAATGGTTCATAAACAACATACATCAAAAAGTTCGACTCCAGAAGGGGGTGCTCCAATTTTTATTAAACAAATGAACTGTGAAATTAGTTTTTTTAAATACCTACGAAAATATAAATTTTAGAAAAAAACTGATTTGACCATTGAAATATTCAGGAAATTTTACATAAAAAACCTTAGACAAAGATTTTTCTAAAATTAAATCTACAGTTTCTATAATTTTTCTTCTTCTTCTTCTCTATAAGCAATTGTGCTTGTTCATTGGCGGATTGATACTCTATGGCAGGTTGTCACTCCATCTTTTGCGCGGTAGGCCGATACTTCTTTTACCGATTGGTGATTTATCTCTTGCTATTTTGATCACACGTGTCTCCCTCATTTTGGTTATGTGTTTGTTTCATTCTATTTTTCTATTTAGTGTCCATTCGTTTATACACTGTACGCTACATTGTCTTCTAATGTCTTCACTCCGTTTTCTATCTCTCAGCGTATTTCCTATAATTCTTCTCAGTACTCTCATCTCTGCCGTTTCCAGTAGTCTTTGTGTATCCGGTTTTGTTTCTGATGCATATGTCATTATTGGTCTTACACTGGCTTTATAAATTCTTGGCTTCATATCAGTGTTTATATGTCGGTTTCGCCATATAGTGTTATTAAGGCATCCTGCCAGTCTATTTGCTTTCTGTACTTGATTTCTCACTAATTTATCCAAGTCTCCGTAACTTGACAATGTAATTCCAAGGTATTTTATTTCCATTACTTGTTCAATACTGATACCAGCAATTTCTATTTTACATCTGATTGGTTCTTTACTGATTACTATTTTTTTGGTTTTCTGAGATGAAATTGTCATATTGAACTCTGTTGCTCTTATGTTAAATTTGTGGACTAATCTTTGCAGACTATTTTCATCTTGGGCGATCAATATTACATAGTCTGCATAGCAGAGTGTTTTTACTTCTCTATTTCCCATTCTATATCCTCTTCCTTTGTTGACGTTTTTGATAATTTCATCTACGATTAAATTAAAGAGCATAGGACTCAATGAATCTCCCTGTCTTATTTAACTGTAAGTTGTCCATCTATTCTGACTTCCATTTTGTTGTTTTGGTCGATGATTTCAATAGTTTTTATGATATCTAGGGGGGCTTCTTGTGAGGATCACAGACTCATTAGCCTGATGAGTCACACTTTAAAAATATTCTTAAAAATACTACATCAAAGATTATACAAAAAATGTGAATGGGACATCAGTGATTCTCAGTTTGGGTTTAGGCAAGGTTTGGGAACAAGAGAAGCAATAGTAGCAACACAGGTGTTGGTCCAAAATTGTTACGATCAGAGGAAGGACGTATTCCTGTGCTTTCTAGAATACGAGAAAGCGTTTGATCGTGTCCAACATCACAAGTTAATGCAGATCCTCAAGAAGCTTGATATAGACCAAAACGACATAAGATGCATTGAAAACTTGTACTGGTATCAGGCAGCACAATTAAAAATAGACAATTCTATATCCAAATCCATACATATAAGAAGGGGTGTTCGGCAGGGATGTGTGCTTTCCCCTCTTTTATTTAACATTTATTCGGAAGCCATATTTCAAGAGTCTTTGGAAGATGCAGAGATGGGAATCAAAGTGAATGGAGTATTAATCAACAACATACGATATGCTGATGATGCTGTCTTAATTTGCGACAACATAGCAGATCTTCAACAACTTGTCACTATAATCGGAGAATACAATAAGCGAATGGGATTAGAGATTAATACCAAAAAGACCAAATTTATGATCATCTCCAGAAACTTGGATGCATTTGAAAACTCCACCATAACACTGAATACTAAGTCCATTGAGAGAGTGAGCAAATTCAAATACCTAGAAACTAGGCTTTTTGAAGACTGGGCATCGGACAGGGAAGTAAAATGTCGCATTGAGCAAGCTCGACAAGCTTTCGTAAAATTCAGGAAGGTACTGAGCTGCTCAGAGTTCGACCTTACACTGAGACCAAGGTTTACTAAATGCTACGTGTGGTCGGTGCTGCTATATGGCATAGAGGGCTGGACACTCAAAACGAGGGATATAAACAGATTAGAAGCCTTCGAAATGTGGCTTTATCGCCGTATCCTAAAGATACCATGGACGGCGAAAGTCACAAATGTGGATGTCCTTAAAAGAATCAACCAAGAACGTCAGCTTTTTGAAAACATCAAGAAAAGAAAAACGGCGTATTTGGGTCACATCATGCGAAACGAAAAATACCAGTTCCTTCAACTTATAATCCAGGGTAAAATTGAAAGCAAGAGAGGAATAGGACGCAAGAACATGTCCTGGCTCCGAAACATAAGGCAATGGACAGGGATTACCGACATACAATCACTGATACACATTGCAAGAAACAGAGAGTTAATGGAAAATGTGATCGCCAACATCCATTAGTGGATTTGCATTTGAAAAAGAAGTAGGGGGGCTTCTCTATTATACAGAAGATGGATTATATCTTTGAGTCTTACTCTGTCAAATGCTTTCTTCAAATCAATCAGACATAGAAATGCTGGTCTATTATACTCTAGTGATTTCTCAGTAATTTGCTTTATGACGAATGTTGCATCTGTACACGATCTTCCAGTAAGAAAACCCCGTTGTTCATCTGCCAAACCTTTGCTTCTGATTCATTAGATCTTGTAGAATTTTAGTTGTAAGTTTTAGGGTAGTATTTAACAAGTTGATACCACTGTAGTTTTTTGGCTGTGTTTGTTGTAGTGTTTTATTATACAGGGTGTCCCGAAAAGATTGGTCATAGATTATACCACAGATTCTGGGGTCAAAAATAGGTTGATTAAACCTCACTTACCTATATACAATAGTGCACACAAAAAAAGTTACAGCCCTTTGAAGTTACAAAATGAAAATCAATTTTTTTTCATATATCGAAAACTCTTAGAGATTTTTAATTGAAAATGAACATGTGGCATTCTTATGGCAGCAGCATCTTAAATAAAAATTAAAGTAAAATTTGTGTACCCCATAAAAATTGTATGGGGGTTTTATTCCCTGAAACCCCCGTTTTAAAACATTATTGCCTCTTAGGACTTTTTCGATAAGCCAGATTATTATCGAGATATTTTGAATATTTATCGAATTCACCACATATTTGTATATGGTTAAATACGATTATAGAGACCTGTTAATAATCTGAAAATGTATTTTTAATTTACATTTTTAGGTATATTTTGAAAAAGAAGCCACATCTCGATAAAAGGTGACTTATCAAAAAAAGACTCAGAGGCAAAAAAGTTTTGTGTTTAATTAATGGCACCACAATAATAGTTTAATTGGAACGTACACAAACATTTGGGCGTGTTTAAAAGAACAAAACTCCCATAAAATTTTTATGTAAATATATTAAAAAAGAAGCCGCATCTCGATAAAAACCCGCTTATCGAAAAAATCCTAGGAGGCAAAAAAGTTTTAAAAACGTTGTGTTTAACTAATGGTACTACAATAATGAATTAATTGGAACGTACAAAAAAGTTTGGGGGGGTTTAAGGGATCAAAACTCCCATAAAATTTTTATGGGGTGGACAAATCTCACTATAATTTTGTTCTAAGATGATCCTGTCATAAGAATGATACATGTCGATTTTCAATAAAAAATCTTTAATAGTTTTCGATATGTTGAAAAAAAATCGATTTTCATTTTGTAACTTCAAAGGGCTGTAACTTTTTTTATGAGCACATTTGTACTAAGGTAAGTTAGGTTCAATCGAACTATTTTTGACTCCAGAACGTGTGGTATAATTTATGACCAATCTTTTCGGGACACCCTGTATAATAAATTCATCGCTAATTACTATATTTGATTCTAAAGATCTGTTTGTCAGCTACTATACGGTATGATTCCAATAAAGATTTTTTGCTGTTTTTGAATTAAAATAACGTTTTCATAATTTACGGGGAAATTTTTGAATCAAAGTATTTAAAAATAATAAAATTCCTTTTCAATCTTTTCGACTACATCTCCGATGAAACGCTAACAAAAATCATTTAGTGGCCCTCTTTTCTTTTCAGAAAAACATTTTTATCACGTACGAGATCTATGTCCAATTAGTACAAGTATAATTTTTTCCACTTTGCTCTCGTTGACGGATTCGGGAGATCACAGTTGAGTCGTTTATAAAAATGAAGGATGGTGGAAAGAGAACGAGGGCTCGGAATCGTGCAATGGGCATTGACTAATCTTCTTGTGTCGCATTAGTGACCTTGTACAGGCCCGGACTGGATTAATATTTTAAGCAATTTTTGTAAATAAATATTAATCCTGGAAGATCACACCTATTTTTATTTAATATCAACTGGACACCAATGATTTTTGTGAAGATATAACGTGCAAGGCATGGTGACATGTCGATAACTGTCGAACTGTCGGGTTCCGCGGAACCAGGACCCGGGCCCCACAGGGGCCCGCTTTAACGCGCTTTTTGCTTCTTTTTTTTTCTAATTTGATGGGAACATTTTAAACTATACAAGTGCACACTTAGGAAATTTAACTGCTTAATAGATTTTAATTTTTGTGTAGGTGCTTATAAATAAAAACGAAGAATACCTATTCCTAAAAAATTTGACCACAAAATTTACTGAAATACAGGGAACGCTGTTGTAAGCTTCTTAGTCGTTTTACCTGCTTTCCAAAACCCATATTTCAACACTTGTAAAGGCTAACCGCCAGGGCCAGCCTACAATAAGATGTAGGTAGGTAGGTAAACTACAAAGTTGCAAATATGCATTGCAAGTTTTATACTGGGTCATAAAAATAATCCCAATACAATAGGCTCGATACTCGTGTTTATAGAACCGTCATCCTTCAGCCTGTACTTTTATATAGGTAGGTAATTCTTCAAAATTTAAATTAAATTCTAAATATAGACAATAATAGTGGTAAAGATAACAAGACCCTATACACAGACACTAATTTATTTTTAAGAAAATCTCGTCGTTTGATAAAAGATATCAACCCCACCGTTATCCAAGGTTTTTTTGATATTTTTTTTTATTTAAGCGTTTTATCTCCTGCATTAAAGAGGTTTGTATGTAATTATTTAAGTTAATTATAAATGTATCATATGCAATTTGAGAATCTATTTTGTTGATATAAATTTAATTCCAATGTTCATTTTTTAAAAGCTGTGTTAGTTTTCCGATATTAAGGTTTTTAATTATAGTAGAGGAGGAAAGTATGCTAAATGTGCAGTCACTCGAGCGCTTTAAGGACCTATTAGGTTGTGAAGAGTAGGTTCTAAAACCAAAAAAAGTTAAGTAAAATTTTCCATTTTAGTGGGGACTTTCCATTTTTAATTTAATTTTCCGTTTCGAACAATCGTTTTTTCCGATTATAGCGCCATCTATCCACAATTCGAAAAAATGTTTCAAATAAAAGTTACTTATTTTTACGCAAGGAATCCGAATCTGCAATAAAAAAGGGGCTCCTATTTAAAATTTTAAAGTAACCCTCACCCCACATCCGTAAGGGGTCGTGTTTGGTGCTATTCGATAAATTTTTCAAACATATTGAATAAGTGTATTTTTCAGTTTTTCGATCTGGTGTTCATTTCGCGAAATATCGCGGGATTTGTATTTAAAATTTTAAATTTACCCCCCCCCCCCTCACCGTGGCCAGTCGTGTTTGGTGTCATTCGATACATTTTTGACAAATATTGAGCACGTATTTTTTAGTCTGTAGATCTACAGTTCATTTCGCGAAATATTCGCTTTTTTCTTGTGAAACTTTGTGACTTACCCATTTCCTTACGCCCCGCCCAAATCGTCAGATTTTTGAAATATACACTGTTTTGCATGTACTTAACTTACCTTATCTTAATCTGACGATTTCGAGTTTTTCTAAGGGTAGATTTTTTTTTGCCCCCCCCTTCTTAACGAATTCCCCTGTGTTTAGAGAGAGCCAATATATGGTAGAGGTACATCTACAGGCTACCATGGTTCTCATATGATAATCTGACGCGCTCGAGTTATTGCAAAAATCCCCGATTGGGCTCTCCTACCATTATGACTGGAGATTTGTATATAAATTTTTTTTGAGTTTTATTATTTATAAAAACGGCTGGCGTAAAGCTGGCTACTAATCAGTCATCTCAGTATGACAAACGATAGGATTAATATTAATTTACTGTTTTAATAATGTATGTATTGTTTTTAAAAGTTTCTAACATCAAACATAAGTAAATTTCGATCAAAATAATGTTGGTATCTTTTTTTGGTTGGTAAAAAAATCGTGAAAATCACCTTCTAATTAGCATCCCAAAAGATATTAATCGTTACCGCTTCACAAATAACTTTACTTATTGTTTATAAGATATGTAAAATTCGTTGGTTCAGAGTGCTTATTTTTGAAAAGGCTGTAGTCAAATGGTCTTAGACGAGTTACTAATCACGAGTGTATGCAAATTTTGAACAGACATATCTTATAACCAATTTGTTTTCAGGAAATCAAAAACTCCAAAATATTCACAATAGCAAAACCTATATTTTTTATACTAGTTAAGATTTTTGGTATCATCAATAATTAGTAGGTAATTTATTTTGAAAAAATCCAAACTTATAATTTTTTTTTTAATTTGAAACCAAATTGTTTTCAAAAATGAGCACTTTGAAGCGGTAAAACTAACAGATCATACTATAAGCAATACATAAGTCAAGTAACTTGTGAAGAGGTAACGATTAATTTCATTTGGGATGCTAATTAGGGAGTGATTTTTACGATTTTTTTAGCAAACAAAAGTGTCGAACTTTATTTTGAGCGTTACATAGTTAACATTGAATATTCATGCTAAAAACTAAAAAATAACAAAAATATAGCTTTTTTAAAAACTTTGTTGTGATGACTTTTTCATTCATGCTTAATGATGACTTAATCATTGACAGACTAAACGTGGTTCAATGAAGACCTAATCACAAAATTTTTTCTTACTGTAATTCAGTAGAGCAGCGTTTCCCAACCGGTGGGTCCCGACCCACTAGTGGGTCGCGGGCGGATTTCAGGTGGGTCGCGGCGTGGCTCTTACAGTAGCTGAATAACGTACATAATATATATCATCATGGGTGAGGAATGGCTCGCGAATATGAAAAAACATCGGAAGGTGGGTCGCCAGACATAAAAGGTTGGGAACCACTGCAGTAGAGCATCGTGTTGCTGGAAGTAATCCATTGGCATCCTTCTTCTTCTTGTAGTGCCTATCCGTTTCGGATGTTGGCGACCATCATGGCAATCTGCACTTTGCACACTGCTGCTTTGAAAAGATTTGTAGTGGTTGTGTTGAACCACGTTCGTAGATTTTTCAGCCACGAAATCCTTCGCCTTCCTGGTCCTCGCTTTCCCTCTACTTTTCCCTGCAAGACCAGTTGCAGCAGTCCATATCTCTCACTGTTCCTCATGATGTGACCGAGGTATTCGATTTTGGCTGTTTTTATTTTGATTAACAACTCTTTTTCTTTTTTTATTCTCAGCAAAACACCCTCATTAGTAATGTGGTCGGTATAAGATATCTTCAGGATTCGACGATAAAGCCACACCTCAAAAGCCTCAATTTTCTTTGCCATTTTTTGAAATGCAGATCTTGCTTTCTCTACCTTACATTTTATTTCTATAGAATGGTCCGAATTTTCATTGACGTTCGTACCAAGGTAGGTGTATGTTTTTACTCTTTCTATTTGTTGACCATTCACACTGATTCGTTCAAATTGCTGTTCATTCTTAGAGATCATCATACATTTGGTTTTCTTAGTGTTTAGTGAAAGTCCGTATCTCTGACTGACTTCTGCGATTCTGCTCATTAACTCCTGTAGGGCTTCAGAACTGTCAGCGAATACCGCAGTGTCGTCTGTGTATCTTATGTTATTGATACATTCTCCGTTAATTCTAATTCCGGCTTCAACATCATCCAATGCTTCTTGAAAGATTTCCTCAGAGTAGATGTTAAACAGCAGTGGGGATAGTATACATCCCTGACGGACCCCACGTTTGATTTTGATATCGTCGGATTCTCCTGCCTCTGTCCGGATAGATGATGTTTGATTCCAGTACAGATTGCTGATAATCCTTAAATCACAGGTGTTTATTCCAATATTGGTTAATATCTCCATCAGCTTGTCGTGCTTTACTGTATCGAACGCTTTATGGCAATCAATGAAACATGCATAAATATCGCAATTCACGTCTCTACATCGTTGAAATAGCACTTGTATACTAAATAGAGCCTCTCTTGTACCCACTGCATTTCGAAAACCAAACTGTGTTCGGCTGATTTTTTCTTCGCACAGTCTATATATCCTTTGATGTATAATTTTTAGAAATAGCTATCCAATTGCTATTGGCATCCAATTTAGGCCAAATTCTTTTATTATATTTACTATGTAGTTGGAAAATACAACTTAACCAGTGTTTGGCATTGTGGCTATTTAGCAAGGAAAGGGAGTAAGTAATCTTAACCACACTTTTCAATTTTTTAACAGTCGAAATTTCACCCTTCTCAATTTTACTAAGTGGGATTACTTACTTTTAGGTTCACTGATAATGGACTGTTAAGTCCGAAAACGTTCTGAAAGTAATCCTTTTGGATTTTTAAAATTTTTCAAAATTATTATTAAAATATACCAACTACACCAGGGAGAGTTTTACTTCACGTTAAATTTTGATCATGTTTTACTTTATCTTTATCGTATACTTTATTGTATATTTGAAATATAAAATTACAATAATTATATGAGATATCTCGCCATCGCATTCAACAATATCGTCATATATATAAATATTGTTTTAATGATAAATACACCTCGCTTTTATAGTTGTAAGTCCAACGCTGTGTAATCTGTCACCACCATAATCGCGAGCCTCTGAGAGTGCGTATTTTTTCTTGTAATCTGATTTCCCTTGCCTTATAACGACG
Organism: Diabrotica virgifera virgifera; assembly: GCF_917563875.1. Taxonomy (NCBI): domain Eukaryota; kingdom Metazoa; phylum Arthropoda; class Insecta; order Coleoptera; family Chrysomelidae; genus Diabrotica; species Diabrotica virgifera. The sequence continues at coordinate 7,239,681 of NC_065446.1, forward strand.
TTAATTTTTTAAAGTAGCGGATGCAAACCGCAGTTGAAAACCAGCCCTAGTCATCGTTTTTAATCTTTTTTTGCACTTAACCTAATCTAAGGTTATTTAATAACGTCTACCTACTGCCGGTAACCAAGATATGCTAAAGCGCGTTTAGGGATTCAATGGAATGCACTAAACAGAATTTGTTAAAATTGCAGAAATATAATAATTATATATTTTCTTGTTTCTTGAACCATACTATATTTTTAATATAATTTAGTATTCTTCTGTTTAGGTGCAGTGAATAATGTTACAATTGGAATTAGATTTTATTTTTCCATTTAAATCAACGTTTCGGCAGGTACTCCTTGACTTTGTCAAGATTCTAAAATATACATACAAATGAAGACAGTATGTTATTTGACCCACACGTAAACCGATACAATAACAATACTGGACTAGTATTTACAGATTTAAGGAAAGCCTATGACAGTGTGCCGGTAAATAGACTTTGGGAATCCCTAACAGAGAACAATGTACACCCACAGTACATTAATGCGATGAAAAGTTTTTTCCACGGAAACAGCAGTTGTATAAAAACGAAAGATGGACACTCAGAATACTTTCAGGTTAACAAGGGTCTAAGACAGGGACGTTGCCTGTCCCCTACCATCTTCAAAATTTATATAAACACGGCTCTGAAGAAATGGTTCTGACAATGTAAAAAAAATGGGAGTACGAATAGAAGAGGGTAATCTGACTACTTTGTTATTTGCTGACTATCAGGTGGTTCTAGCGGAGGATGCAGAGGATGCTGCTTATATGGTTCGAAAACTGATGGAGGAGTATGAAGATTGGGGTCTGGAAATAAATACAGACAAAACAGAATAAATGACAACAGGCTGCACAGGCGAAGACCTAGACTTAGAATGAAAAATAATAAAAAATAATATAAATACCTGGAAGTTACATCGACGGAAGATGGAAACGACGAAACAGACATACAACAAAAATTAGGTATAGGAAGGGCCATCACAAGTCAGATAAACTCAATATTCTAAACTCAAACTCTAAAAACAACTATACAGAGAGAGTCTGTAATTTGGAATAAATTCAATATCTCAAATACTAATTGTTTTTTTGAAAAATGCTAAGATCCGTCGATTAGTATTTGAAATTCTCCTTTTTGACATACAATAATAATGTATACAGGGTGTCCCTATTTAGAGATATGATGTCATCGTTGATTTTCTTAAATGGCAATACTGTCATTTCAATAGCTATTTTGATAGGGTGTGTAAAGTTATAAACAACTGCAAAATATCAAATTTTTATTCTCAACCATTTACAAGGTAATAGAAAATAACAAAGTTATGTCTGTAATTTGGAATAAATTCAATAATTAAAATACTAATTGTTTTTTTGAAAAATGCTCAGACCCGTCGATTAGTATTTCAAATTGTCATTTTTGACATACAATAATAATGTGTACAGGGTGTCCCAATTTAGAGATATGACGTCATTGTTGATTTTCTTAAATGGCAACACTCTCATTTTGATAACTATTTTGATAGGGTATGTAAAATTATACACAACTGCAAAATTTCAAATTTTTATTCTCTACCATTTACAAGATAATAAAAAATAACAAAGTTATGAAAAACAAGTAATCAAATAATAATTGAATTTAATTATTTCAATTAAGCAAATGCTCATAACGTTGCCCATTGACAATTTGAAATAATAATCGACGGGTCTGAGCATTTTTCAAAAAAACAATGAGTATTTGAGATATTGAATTTATTCCAAATTACAGACTCTCTCTGTATACAACACTGATCGAAAATACAGTTACACATGGCTCAGAAATCTGGACAATACGTAAGAAAATGCAGAATCGAATAAACGCAGTACAGAACAATTTTTGGCAAAGATGCTGTAGATCAGTGATACTCAACCTTTTTCTTTCCTGGGCCACATAATAGCTATTGCCACAGCTTGCGGGCCGCAACCAAGATGAAGTAGTATACAGGGTGTTTCATTGGGAAACGGAAATACTTGAATGGTGAATAGAGGAAAATGAGGCGGTTCTAGACATACTAAATTTATTGCTCCACCGACTTTATAACTGAATTACAGGGTATTTTATCGATTTTGCCCATTTCTTTCTGGACCCGTAACTTTAGAACCACCTTCTATATTTTTTTGATATTTGGTACACATATGTCACATTTATAACCCAAACCACCCGACTACTAATCACAAGAAAAATCCAGGCCCGGATTAAACAAAATTATAAATCCATTGTGACCTTGAAACAACATCCTGTATATTGAAATTTTCAAAACCCGTTTGCACATTTGAAAAGAGCTTTAATGTAGCTTCAATTTTTTGACAATTCAATGACTTTAGTTTTGAAATTAGGTCGAAATTTTTAAGAATTCCAACTTTCAAAACAAAAATTTCGATATTATTTTAAAATTGATGTCATTTAATTGTCTGCGCAAAAAATTGAAGCGAGCAATTAAGCTTAGTTTTTGTGCTCTTTCCAAATGTGCAGACGAATTTTGAAAATTTTAATATACAGGGTGTTGTTTCAAGGTCACAAAATTATTTTAATTTTTTTTTGTTAATCCGGACCTGCATTTTTCTTGTGATTACTAAATAGGTCGTTGAAATGTAGTAAATAAGTATTGATTATTTTTAAAATGAGTATTTGTTCATTAACTGTAATAATTTATTATTAAAAGTTAATAATACCTTGCTTTTTAATCAGAGTTCAGAGTTAAACAATTTCAGTATAATTTAAAATTAAAGTAATTAAATTGTCTGCCTCACTCCCAAACACGCCTCAAACACATCGGCACACTATCAAATAATTTGAAAAAACACGTGATATTTGACAAATAACTTGATCACAGGGCCCTTTAGTTACCCTTCGGGCCGCATAAAAAGCACTAGGGGGAGGCAAGCGGCCCGCGGGCCGCAGGTTGAGTATCACTGCTGTAGATTAACATTACACGATCATGTAAGAACAGATAGAATAAAAGAAATAATGAAGGTAGAGACAATATTAACGGATACGATAGAGAGAAAACAACTTTCCTGGTACGGACACATGAGAAGAATAAATGATGAGAGATTATCGATTAAAACCTGGAAATTGATACCAAAAAGGAGAAGGAAAAAAGGAAGACCAAAGAACTCTTGGGAAAAAGGGATCAATATAGCCATGAACAGAAGAAATATAGAAATAGATTCATGACAAAATAGAAAACAATGGCGTTCGAATTGCGATAAACGGCCTAGGATGCTGTAAATCAGTCGCTATGTATAATATTAATAACAACTATCGATTAAACATCGAAACCGGCCATCATGCAAAAGTATTATGTCATTACTGTCATACGAAATTTTTATTTCGTCTAAAATTAAAAAAATTCTTAAATCTTTTAAGTTGGAATTTTTTAAGTGGTAAGTACACAGATACACACTCTTGGATGTAATTAAGTAAGTTATTAGTTTATGGTTAAGTTTATTGAACTTGTCTGTTACTCGCCTTACTCGCTTCGCTCCCTCTGCTCGTAATATCAGACTCGTTCGATAAAGAGTCACTTTACTGACTTGATACTATAAATAACTATTATCTGTTACGTTATGTTTATAGTTTCCCTTTATGACAATATACCTACTTACCTGCTCTCTATTTTGATTGTATCAATTGTCTACTTTCATTTTTATAAATGATATGAAAATATTTCGTTGCATTGGAACTAACTGACTCAGGTGCCATTTTTAGTTATGGCTGTTTAAAGTTTCTATTTTATATATTTATTTTACCATGATCGCTACTTGTATGTTTTAAGAATGTAAATTAAAAAAATGTAATTAAATTAATATATTTTTATTAATCGTAAAAAGTTATTTCAATAGTTAATACAAACGAGTTCTGATTTGAAAAATGATTTAAACTTATTTATTAAAGTTCTATCTCCCACATATACCCTTGTTTAATAATTAGTATTTAATATATAATATATATTATAATATGATATATAAATAAAACAACTTCAAGTTAATTAATAAAGCCTTATTGTTAACTTATAACACTTTTAGTACTTGCAGATAGGACCTTGTGTACTTAGTTTACTGTTTTTATTTCAGTTAGAACCTTGCTAACATATCAACATTTGTAATTCTCGCAGATAGAACCTTGTAAAATACATATTTCAGCCACCTGTTAATAGATGTCGGTGCTAGTATATAAAGGTGAAAACACGAAATAGAACCACGTTCCATAAAAATCTCAGTTTAGACAAAAATGGCAGATAGAACCTTATTATTCTGACACAACGAATTTATCAATTAATATTGAACTATTTTTTCTATAAAATTCTCTTAATATCTAATTAATGTATCATGGCCCATGGGTAGGGATGGCGGTTTTTGACAAAACACCGGTTTTCGGTTATACCGTTTTTTTTTGCTTACGGTTTAACCTGGCGGTTATAACTGGCCAAAAAAACCGGTTTTTCCAAAAACCGGTTTTCGGTTTTTAATAGGTTACAATGTTACATTTACAATGCACTTTAGTTTACGATACTCCACTCGACTCGATACTCGATATAAATATGATCAAAATTAGTACTATCGAAAAAACATCCATATCAATATAAATAAAACACAATTTTTAATAAAACCATTTTATTCTATTAATTATTATATTTATTTATTATTTTAGTATTATTATATATTTATTGATTATTATTAAATATAATATAGCGTAAGATTAATATATACATATTGAAATAATATACAATTTAACCCAACCATTTCAACTTTCAATTTCCCAGACTCTTTCAAATGGGATTTAAAAAAAATAATATCAACATAAATATTTTACTTAAAAATAAATTGGATAATGCAATTTATCTTTTATTTTTACTACCATCAAAAAAAATGATCATGTATTTCTTTTAACACGTTTGTATATTTGTATAATAGGTACATTTAATACTTCCTGTATGGGTGTATCGTTTTGAAAACGTAGGGAAATCCTTGGAGATTAGTATTCGTAATCGGTAATTCAATATTCATAGTCAGAAAATTATTTTGGTAATCAGAAAAAGTCATTCGCCCACTTTCAATGCGTCTACTTCAATCAGAGATCACTTCTTATGTAAATATTATGATTACAAATACCTTTTCAACGAAATATTCTAATAAAACTTAATTGTTTCTGGCTGATGTGAGTTTGCACTTTCAGTTTGCTTCTGTATTTATAAAATGAAATTTGAATTATGGTTTTGTTTGGAATAATTACTTGAGAATAATAATTATGATTGGGATCCAAAATAATACCTAACCTAATCCTAATCACCGTAAAAACCTAATAACCGGTTTTTTCTTTAAAAAGAAAAAAACGGTTATAACCGGAACAAAAAACAACCGGTAAAACCGGTTATTGCGAAGTAAAAAAACCGGTTTTAGGTTTAAACCGGTAGGTTTTTCCCATCCCTACCCATGGGTACATATTCCATGTCAAATCACTCAGGCAAAAACGTTTAGATATCCGATTTTTCAGAAACTTGGTGTATAGCTTCTTTGGGACGTAAAAATAAGACATATAAGGTCAAAAAGTCTTCTTCTTCTTTTCTTTTTTTTTTTTTTTTTTTTTTTTTTTTTTTTCTTAAAATGTTATTTTATGCGATTTTACAGTGATTTGGTGTTCATTTAAACAAATTTGGATTTTATATCGTAAAGTATCAATGGAAAAAATAATATTTTACTATAAGGGACTCAAAAATGTCTCAAAATTATAACTAATGACTCAAAATTATAACAAGTTATTTTGATTCAAAACACGCTTTTGATTCAATTTTAGTGTAGAAAATGTTAAAATACCGTTTTTTACATTTTCCTCCATTCCTAAAACACATCACATTCGATTTGGCTGAAAATTTGCCCACAGATAGCCAAAATATAGGACTTTAAGTAGTTAAAAGGAGTTGAACCATTTTATAATACAAAAAAAGTAACATGCAATAATATCAGACTCAAAAGTATATTAGTCCAGTCGGGATACCATTTGATATTGCATGCCAAGCTGTCCAAAATTTTATTTTTCTAATCTTTAGGGAGGTCAATAGTAGTTTAACTTTAAAATCTCGAATGAATTCCTCCGTTTTGTTAGCCGTCATCTTGATTTTAAAAGAGTTTTTCTCAATATCTCCGCCATTATTAACTTTTCGACAAAAATCGTAGGCACTGAAATTGTTCCAGATAAATCGTATTTACAATTATTACAATTTATTTTTAACAATTTTTGTCGCGAGGTCGATATTTTCCGAGTTAATTGTACTTTCAGTACGCGTCTATATTTTTGACTATGACATTGCATGTAACTTTTTTAGTATTGTAAAATATTTCAAATCGTTTTAACCGCTTAAAGTCCAATGCTTTGGCTATCTGTGGGCAAATTTTCAGCCAAATCGAATATCGAATATAAATGAATTCCAGTGACGAAAAGTTACAGTTTTTTTATTTGTTTATCGAAGATAAAATTGTATGAAACTGTGCGTGAAGTACTTTTTGCGAACTTACGCGATATATAGCACTCGCTCCTCTGTTGCTCGTGCTCTAAACATCGCGTGCTTTCTCAAAAAGCATACTTCACGAACTGTTTCATAAATATCTATTTTTTTATTGATACTTACGGTAGAAAATGCAAATTTGTTTAAATAAATACCAAATCACGGTAAAATCGTTTAAAATAACATTTTGAGAAAAAAAAGAAGAAGAAGAAGAAGAAGACAATTCGACCTTCAATGTCTTATTTTTACATTCCGCAGAAGCTATATACCAATTTTCAGACAAATCGGAGATCCAAATTTTTTTTGAACCAAAAAAATTGAGTGATTTGAAATGGTAAAAATGAGTAAAAATTTCCATCTCTAAAAATTTCTCAAACCGCAAGTGACTTGTGACACCCTTATTAGCTAGATGAAATAACAATCATCTTCCAAAGGCAAGAGCTTTCGAAATAAGTGTTTTGTTTACTCACATTGATTAAAGATTTCAACAAATTTTAAAGGAGCCCCAACACCAATACGAAATAGACGAAAATGAAATAACCACTAATGAATCTGCTGAGCTAACCGATATATACGGCAGATGCTTAAGTTGTAAATGCCACACTTAATTTCAAGATGCTTATCTTCTGATGACTGGAGATTTTCTTGCGAGACGATTTCCAGGGAAAGGGGGTTCATTAAATTTTTCTCGTAGCCCTCGAATCAGCATAAAAGGGTCTTTTTGAGAGAAATCTTCACTTTGGCGTCATGAATATTTAGTATTTCACTTGGATTTCCAATTATTTTACACTTTTCAATTTGAATTGACCCTTTTTATAAATAAAAAAAGAGATGTTTCGAAGTAGTTTTACTTTTTGTCCGTAATTTAGGGATGATAAAAGTCTGTAAAGTTTTATTTGACACTGTATAACAATTAAATAACAAATTTGTCATAATAGTAGAGTGAATGAAGGGAAAAATCAACTATTACCTCCCATTTTTGTGAACCTCCATCGATTTGCACGAAAAGTTGGGATTGCCTATATTTTACCCTCCACTTCAAAAGTTAAACATTATGGCCAATCTGCACTTTTTGAAGTCTTTTGTGGAGGGCTTAATGATGTAGGTATTCTTCTGTTTTTACAGTTCCTTTCTTCTAATCCATTCAGTATCTTAAATTAATTCTTCTTCGTCGGTAAAAATCTCTACTATTTTGCCTTCTGTATTTTTTTTCATGCCCTATTTGATTCTGTAGTTCCCTAAATGCATTTTTTATTTCTTCTAATTGTCGGCACATTGCTTTTATCATATTTGTCGCCTCATTTTATCATTAGAGTAACCTGGTATGCTTTGGATTTCATTAAACTCCAATAAATTTGCGATATAATTCCAAGTACTGTGCCACGATTTCTACAAAGTGTTGAATTATAGTACCTACTTAATTAATCAATTTTGTAAGTAATTTTAATTGAAAGAAATTTTTTGTACTATTGTATTTTGATTTTGAAAGAAACATCTGAATAAATAGAAATGAAGAGAGGGGTCAGGCAAGGTTGCATACTATCACCTCTATTATTTAACGCTTATTCTGAAGAGGTAATTCGAGAAACTCTGGAAGATGAAACAGTCGGCATAAGAGTAAATGGAGTCTTAGTTAACAACATCAGATATGCAGATGATACAGTAATAATAGCCGATAGTTTACATAGAGTTGCACAAGTTTGACTTGAATGTTTGAACTTGACTTGAGTTTGACTTAATTTCAAGTCAAACTCAAGTCAATCCTTCTGATAAATATTTCAAGTCAAGTCAAACTGGTCAATCGTACAGGTTTGAAAATTCAAACTGTTTGTCAAAATAGTTTGAAAGTGTTTGAATATTAATTTATTTAGTAGATATACTCTTTTGTCGAGATAGTTGCCAATTAAGATAAGAAAATTAATAATACAATGAGTGCCACATAAAAGTCAAAATTTTCAATGTGTTTTAATTTAAAACTTTTAAATTTAGATATTTATTTTTTTCGAATCCTGAGAAAACTAATAAGTATTTTTGAAAAATTTAAACGCCGATTGAAAGATTGCGTTATTACCGAGGGCCGAAAGTCTCTTAGAATAAATAAAAAGTTTGTTTTGAATGAAATATTTGCAATTAATAACAACATCAAAATTTCCTTTTTATGTTCACCCCTGTAACTTATTAAAATAAACATTATACATAGAAGTTTCCAGGGATGTTCGTCCCTCAGAAATAATGTAATCTTTCATGCTGCGTTTAAAGTTTTTTTAAATTCTTATTAGTATTCTCAGGATTTGAATAAAATTAATACATTTAAAACAAATTGAACATTTTGATAAGCGACATGTTATGCCTATACCCTTAAGGGTTACAATAAAATAAGACTATTTGGTTTTTCAATGGACAACCCAAAATAAACTTATTTGGAAATTTTTATGACTTTCTTTTATTAAAAAAGGCATTTATTTATCTTAGGGCCAGTTCGAAAAAACATGTGGTACCAAGCTGCTAGTTCACTCGAAAATATGTACCACAATACAAAAGTTAGTATTGCCAGAGAACAGTGGTCGTTGTTCTCGGTATTGCTCTGGTCGGTATAGCTGTATATTCGTTGGTATTTCTTTAAAATTCAAAACTAACGATAGGGTTATTAGACCTGGATCCCGCGTCCAAAAAAAAGTTGATTAATAGCAAGCTGAAAATTTGTTAATGGCTTAACGGTGTCTAGTGACTAGCCTAGTCGGACAAACTTTGATGTACGGAAACACTGAAACAGGGGAAGTTTTAATTGTGGAACAGTTTAAAAATTTGGAACGTCAGATTACGAAAACGTCCCATGTATTTTGTCGGTCAGAACATCCAATTGATTTATTACCCTTTCATTAAACTCTCTTGCAAAAATCAGACTGCTATTACTGACCAACATGATTCCTGTCATTTGACATGCTCTTCGTGTTCCACTCATTAAAATGCCCAGTTGGTGATAAACACCAGTCTGATTTTTGCATGAGAGTTTAATGATACGGTAACAAATCAATTGGAAGTTCTGTCCGACAAAATACATGAAACGTTTACGTAGCCTGACGTTCCCAATTTTTAACCTTTTCCACAATTAAAACTTATTCTGTTCCAGTGTTCCCATACATCAAAGTTTGTCTAACTAGACACCGTTAAGCTATTAACGAATTTTCAGCTTGCTATTAATCAACTTTTTTTTGGTACGCGGGATCCAGGTCTATATGGTTTTATATCTACAATTTAAATTTTTTTCGGATACAGGCAATAAATGTTGGGTTTAAATAAAAAAAAAATAATGTATAAATATGCATTAAACTTTATTAATAATTATCCTAAGTGGCGCGTTTATTGGGTTTGATTTGTCTGTCTGCGGTTTAAATATCGTATCAGCCAATATATTTCTATGTTTATTGAAATTTGTCAAAAAAATTTTTTTGGACCTTGTTGGGAGGGTGAGAATTTCCCCTCCCCCTCCCCCACCCCCCGTTGATCCGCCAGTGAACAAATAAAAGCGTAGGTGGTCTCATTTAAAATTGAAAATAAACACGTTGCATAATATTCAAACTTTTCAAACTGTTTGAAGATGTTTGAATTCAAGTCAAACCTAAAGATATCGAAATCAAGTCAAGTCAAACTATTTTATCCAAGAAGTTAAATTTTCAAGTCAAGTCAAGTTTGTTGAGTAAAATCAAACTAGTTTGACTTGATGCATCTCTAAGTTTACAAGACCTAGAAATACTCATGAGTAAAATAGTAAGGTGTAGTAGGGAGTACGGACTCTCTCAATATCAAAAAGACGAAGTTTATGAAGATTAGTAAAAACAACCATAATACTAACGGAATCTTGACAGTAGAGGGCCAGCAGGTCGAAAGAATATAAAAGTACACTAACCTAGGAACAAAAAATACACTTTCAACACTTACAACAAAAAATAATGGCTACACTGCAGAAATCAAAGTCAGAAATGAAAAAGCACCTTCTAATTTTATGAAAATGAAAAAAGTCCTATGTAGCAAAGATTTAACATTAGCTCTTAAAGTACGCTCAACAAAATGTTACGTATTCAGTGTACTATACTATGGAGTGGAATCATAGACGTTAAATCTAGAGACAATAAGACAACTTAACACCTTTGAAATGTGGACTGTGGACCTATGAAGAATTATGAGGGTTTCTTGGGTAGATAGAGTTACGAACAATAAAGTACTGAGAAGAATAGGTAAAGAGAAGGAAGTTGAACTTACAGTTAAAGAAAGAAAGCTACAATATGTCGGACATGTGATTCGGAGCGAGAAGTATGGCATCCTGCGACTCATAATGCAATGTATATAGATGGCAGAAGAATCATCGGAAGAAGACGAATTTTATGGCTGAAGAACCTGAGAGAATGGTTTGGATGCAGCTTATAACAACCAATTAGAGCTACTGCCTCAAAATTAAAATAACTATGATGATTGCCCACCTTCATGGCGGAGATGGCACCTGAAGAAGAAGAATTTTGACTTTTTCACATTCAACGCATAAACTAAAAGTATTTGTTTATCTGTTCTGAACTGATATCACCAGTTAGTTACTCGTTGATAATAATAGATTTCAGTACTTGTTTACTATGCGAAGTTTCAATATAGTCCATTTTGCGAGGCTGCTCAATAATAGGTCTGGATCCCGCGTATGAAAAAAAAGAATGTGTGTGTACTTTGTACGCACGTAAGAAGTTATACTTCTATTATATGATTTAAACGAAATTAATATACTTTTTATTTATATTTTGTTTAAATATTAAACTAATTTTTACTTACTACTTCTCAAACATTTTTATTAGAACAGTGCCAAAAATTAAAATAATAAAAGAATAAAACACACACAAACACATTAAACAAGCCACAAATGATGTCTGAACATTAATTGTCGAAATTTTTTTTAACTAAATACGTATTTTCTGAAAATACAATTATATAATAAATATACTTACAATCATAAAATGTATTAAAAAAAACAAAAAAGAAAGTTTCTATTGGGACTCGAACCAGCGCTGATAAGAGCGGTTGGTATTGGAATTCATTCGCCTTCTCCGCTTAGCCACGGACACTATGTGTCATTATTTACGAAGATCGACTAACTAAACGGATTAAACTTGCGATACTTTGATATTTTGAAAATTGATCAAATTATTTTAATTTTAAATTGAAATGATTTAGAATTGAAAAAATACAACAAAACATAGAGTAAAAAAACAATATATTAGGTGAATATTGATAGAAATTTTGATGGTAATCAAATTACATAAATAAAAGTATTACATACTATGTATTTTGGCAGATCAAATAGGTAGGTTTATACCCATGATACATTAATAATTATTACGTACCTGTTGCTTTTAAAAACTATTTAAAAGTCACTACAATATTATAAACTTTTTTGTTTCTGTCCTCATAACAATAAAACTAATATATTATACATTTGTTTACCTTTACCTTTACCTCCAAACCACAGCTGCCATATCGGATAATTTTTGACATGCCATTTGAACATCCAATCAGAACAAAGTTATAATGCGCATGCGCCGGGCTGATAGGTTTTAACATATAAAAAAATCACCCTCTATCGCCGGTAAAGAAGTATAACTTCAAAAAGTTGATTAATAGCAAGCTGAAAATTGTTTAATAGCTTAAGCGTGTCTAGTCGTATAAACTTTGATATATGGGAACACTGGAACAGGGGCAGTTTTAATTGTGGAACAGGTTAAAAATTTGGAATGGTCAGACCACGAAAACGGCACATTTATTTTGTCCGACAGAATAGACTTAAACTCTCAGAACAGAGATTAAACTCTCTTGCAAAAATCAGACTGCTATTTACCACCTGTCATAATTCCTGTCATTTGACATATTCTACATGTTCCACTCATTAAAACGTCCATTTGGTGATAAATAGCAGTCGGATTTTTGCATGAGAGTTTAATCTCTGTTCGGAGAGTTTAAGTCTGTTCTGTCGGACAAAATACACATGCCGTTTTCGTGGTCTGACCGTTCTAAATTTTTAACCTGTTCCACATTTAAAACTTCCCCTGTTCCAGTGTTCCCATATATCAAAGTTTGTCCAACTAGACACCCTTAAACTATTAACAAATTTTCAGCTTGCTATTAATCAACTTTTTTTTCATACGCGGGATCCAGACCTATAAAGGTAATTCCTAATCCACGCGATCGTCAATATTATTCATTCATGTACCAAATATCGTCACATCGACCCGAACCGAAAGTTCGACATGTAGATTATAAATATATTTTATTAACGAAATTAATAATGAGTAATTAGGGCTAATTACCTTATCTTAAGGCTTAATCTTAAAAAGCGAATCCTTGTCTTCGACTGTACCTATTTTGTTACCCGGATCATCAAATATAACGACAACGTTACATGATTAATAACAATGAAGGGGTTGATTTCAAATATAAAATATAAATTTAGCATGTGCTAAAGTTATCACAAATCTTTGATTAAATATTTCAAGAACTTAAAGATTTGCGCCATATAAAAAGAGAATAAATCACCACTCAAATATTTCTCTTATAGAATCATACAACATAAACTAATTAGACAAGAAAGACAGAAGAATCTTTAGTTGCATAGTTGAAAGTACATAGGTCTCGTTAAACAAGAGACAATTACGTCCTTTGCCGAGAATTAAAATAATTCGCGAACGTATTTACGCAAGTTCAAGTTAATTATCTCACTACTACATAGCATAATTGAGTTTCTTTCAAAGTTTAATTGCTGCATGGGCATTTCGGAAGTTTCCTTCTCTTCCTCGTTCTTCGCCTCATCATTCAACTTCAAGTCCAAGTACCTCCATTATTAACTCGAGCAAAAACTAAATAATTTACATTGGGATTAATATTGAAGTTGGAAATTGTTTCAGTCAGATAGAGAGTGACAGTATGATTATCTGAGGGAGGCGGACGATTTCGCCGTATTCTTTTTGATACGTCTATGATAATAATTATTAATAAGTTGCCGTTTTCGGGATGTTTCGAGTCTTATCAGCAAATTTAGAAAATACATTATAATAAAAAAATATGAAAAAAAAGTTTTTAGGAAACGCTTTTCTTTAGTTCCGGGTGACTAAAATTATAAATATTAAAAAATCAACTAAAAAGCAAAAAATAAAAAAAATTGAAAAAATCCAACACATTCGTCAAAGAAAAGCGTGGGGCGTCTTCATAGAATAAACGGTTTTCGCCCCACGCTTTTCTTTAACGAATGTGTTGGATTTTTTCAATTTTTTTTATTTTTTGCTTTTTAGTTGATTTTTTAATATTTATAATTTTAATCACCCGGAACTAAAGAAAAGCGTTTCCTAAAAACTTTTTTTTCATATTTTTTTATTTTTTACTTTTTAGTCTTACACTTTTCAAACATTAAAATATATCGTCATGTTTATTAAAATATGTATAAAATATATGATGTACAAACATAAAAAGTAGTCGGAATCGGCAAAAAATTTGAAACTTCGTTGTTTATTTGTGAAGCATAACGTAAACAATTAACGTAAAAAGTGAAATTATGTATAGTTCATATTATTAGCTACAATCCGTAAAAATTTCAAATTTCTAGATTGTAGAAAACAAGAGAATTTAAGCATTTTCCATTAAAATCGTTTTTTAACAATTATTAAACATAAACAAATTTTTTTTATTGACTATTCGTGTAATGTTCCCGCGAATGCATATGTCTGCAAATTTTCATTCATTTGCATTGATGAAAAGGCAGGCAAATTGACCTCTAAAGATTTGACGCAAACTATTGAACTAAAGAAAAGCGTTAAAAAAAAAAGAAGAATGTGTGTAACTTATTAAATTTAAATTAAAATACATTTTACTGCTGTCATAAACCAGACAAAAATGTTTATATCACAAATAATCATTGCCTTTCGCTTAAATTGAATGTTAAAACTTCCAAGAGGCAGGTGGCTCGCGGGAGCTGGCTTGAATATTTAATTTAATCGAAAAGCAATGTTTATTTCTGTAATACACATTTTTTCTGTTTACGGGCAACTGTAAAATGTATTCTGAGTTAAATAAATTACATACATTCTTCTTTTTGTCAAATAATTTAATTAAAAAATTATTTTTGGACACCCTGTACAAATAATTATATCAATTTTTACATTAATGAATAAAGAATTGAATTGCCTTTCAAATGAGCTATCGCATGTCCCCTATTCTCATTTAAAAAAATCATCGATTACGTCATCGCGCCCAGATGGATGACGTCACTAGTATGACATATATGCCAAAATATCGTAATTTCAAAATAAAAATCGACCTCTTTCGAGATTTTTCCTTAAAGTCGCCTTTTTACGAAATAACGAATTTATTCCTTTTATTTGCATCATACTGTATAAACAAACATATGAGTGTTCAAAATTTAAAACTTTATTGTTTATTTTTGATGCATAACGTAAAAAATTAACGTAAAAAGTGAAATTATGTATAGGTTATATCATTAGCTATAATCCGTAAAAGTTTCAAGTTTCTACATTGTAAAAAACAAGAGAATTTAGGCATTTTTCCATTAAAATCGTTTTTTTTATTTAAACAATTAATAAACATAAACAAAAATTTTTTGTTGTCTATTCGTGTATTGTTCCCGCGAATGCATATGTCTGCAAATTTTCATTCATTTGAATGGAAGAAAAGGTAGTCAAATTAACATCCAAAGATTTGACGCAATCTATTGAACTAAATAAAAGCGTTTAAAAATCATCGATTACGTCATCGCGCCCAGAAGGATGACGTCACTAGTATGACATATATGCCAAAATATCGTAATTTAAAAATAAAATCGACCTCTTTCGGGATTTTTCCTTAACCCTGGATTGCTACACTTATTTTCTAAACTCAATCTGCTACATCGAGGTACAGTGGTACCCCAAATAAAATCGACCTAAAATATTTATATATGTATGTTTTAAGAACTTATGACAAAAACAATCTTAAGATAACATGCTAAGAATTTATTTTGTATACAAAAATATTTTATTATATTATTATTCACAAGTTTATTTTCATATTTTCTACACCCACTACTGCAAATTGGTGTAACTTACAAACAAGGTTGGGTTAGAAATGTACCCCAGGTAGCATTCCAGGGTTCAAGTAGCCTTTTTAAGAAATAACGAATTTATTCCTTTCACTTGCATCGTACTGTATAAACAAATATATGAGTGTTCAAAATTTAAAACTTTATTGTTTATTTATGACGCATAACGTAAACAATTAACGTAAAAAGTGAAATTATGTTTAGGTTATATCATTAGCTACCATCCGTAAAAGTTTCAAGTTTCTACATTGTAAAAGACAAGAGAATTTAGGCCTTTTTCCATTAAAATCGTTTTTTTTTATTTAAACAATTAATAAACATAAACAAAAATTTTTTGTTGTCTATTCGTGTATTGTCACCGCGAATGCATATGTCTGCAAATTTTCATTCATTTGCATGGAAGAAAAGGTAGTCAAATTAACATCCAAAGATTTGACGCAATCTATTGAACTAAATAAAAGCGTTTAAAAATGGAATAAGTGTCTAAAAGGAGGTGTGTAAAAAATCAAACATGTTTAATAGAGACGTGTACTAAAATTATGTCAGACAGGGATGCGTATTTTCGCCAATTATTTTTACTGCCTACTCGGAAAAGATCTTGAAAAAGCTCTTGAGGGTGAAATAGCTGGAATAAAGGGAAATGGAGTTCCCATTAACAACATTAGATATGCAGATGACACTGTCATCTTAGCCCAAAATATTGGGGATCTTCAGAAGCTACTGCCCAGAAAACGCCAAGAAGACAAAATGTATGAAAATATCGAAAACTCAAAGAAATAACGAGAATCTCTCCATAAGCGGAACCAATGTGGAACGAGTAGACCAATATGCATAACTTGGGACAATGATCAACTCCACAGGTGATTACTTCCAGGAAATCAAAATCAGAATATAAAGGGCAAATTTTTACAAAATGAGAAAAGTGCTCTGAACAAGAGATTTGAAGTTGGAGCCAAGAATTGTGTTGGCTAGGTGTGACGATTTCTCGGCTTTGTTTTATGGAATGGAAGCTTGGACCTTGAATGCTGCATCAATGAAAAACTAGAATCATTCGAGCTGTGGGTGTACAGAAGAATTCTGAAAATATCGAAATATCGTGAACAGAACACATCAAAAACAAAGAGGTTCTGAGCAAGATGAATAAAGGAATGGAAGTCTTAAATACCATCCAAACAAGAAAATTCAATCAATCAATCAATTAATATTCTTTATTTCATCTGACTTTTACAAGTAGGTATTGAAATGCGTCAAATACAACATATGATCAGTAAAAACTATAAGTACATAAAACATATAAAATATACACAAAAACATATAAATTGTCAAAAATATGCCTGCAAGTATTCCTCTAACGAATAGAAAGTGTTGACCAGAAGTAAGTCCTTAACTGTTCTCTTAAATATATAAATATTTGACTCTTTAACATACTTAGGTAATTTATTATACAAACGAACGCATGTTGGATAAGGACCCTTGCCCACAACGGTCAAGTGGCGAACAGGGGTTACCAAATCATTTCTCTAACGAAAATTTTAGCTACTCATTAAAGAAACATAATTTCTGCAAATAAAATTGCATCTACAGTAGGAAAAATGAAAGAATACCCATGAACGAACACATAAAACACGCTGTATTTTCCTGTCACCCTGTCACACAAAAAATTAGCCAGCGCAAGTACATGTAATAATTATTATTACATGTACTTGCGTTGGGCAATTTTCTTTGTGACACGGTGATAGGAAAATACAGTGTGTTTTATATGTTCGTTCATGGGAATTCTTTCATTTTTCCTACTATATATGACTTTACATAAACAACCCAACTGAAAATATACAACGAAATTACAGTTAAAATATTTAATTGTTTAAAAACTGGTCTACAGGAATCCAAGCGCCTTCCAAACGTCATGGTACGAATAATATTTTTTTGAAGAACAAGCACCTCAATAATTCGCAAGCAATTTCCCCAACAAACTAAGCAATATTGCAAAATTGACTGTACATGAGCAAAATAGTAACGTTTTAAGATATCTAGGGAGACAAAATTCCTAAGTTGCCATAGAAGAACATAACAGTGCACAGACAATCTTCCCACTACATAATCAACGTGAGAGCTCCAAGACAAATTAGAATCCAGGTAAACACCTAAAACTTAGTGGAGTGGCTATTTACCACTGACCCATTGTCAAGTTTTACTAATGGACTCATCTGCATAGTAGAAAGTGAAAAGGTTACCATATTGGTCTTTGATCCATTTAAGATTAGGGCATTATTTAAACAGTAATGAGTCATACATTTTACAAGACAGTTTGCTTTTTGTACTACGTGAAAAAAATTATTGGAATTTAGTGCAACTGTGGTATCGTCAGCAAATTGAGTGACATAATAGCCTGATAGCTGTTCCACGTTTTCTACTCGAACGCTTATTGCATCAGAAAAATTATCTAATGGATTCCGAATCAAACATGTTGAACTATCGTTTATCAGTTGATATAAATCATTGACGAAAATCAAAAATAAAAGAGGGCCAATGATACTTCCCTGTGGAACTCCGGAGAGGACACTTTCTTCTGAAGAAAATATTATATTCCCATTCACATTGACCTTAATTTTTTGAAACCTTTTCGATAAAAAGGTGTGGATCCACTTTAACGCAGTTCCTCTAACACCACTATGATAAAGTTTTTTCAGCAGTATTGTATGATTTACAGTTTCAAAAGCTCGTGTTAAGTCAAAAAACAAACAGATAATTTTATTACCCTTATCAAAGTTCGATAAAATATGATTGCACAGCGCTAGTAGTGCATCTTGCACACTTATACCTTCACGGAAACCAAATTGAGACTTTTCTATAATGTTGTGCTTGTTAATATACGAGAGGAGACGTGTATGAACATTGGAATATCTCGGACATATTACACGTGGAGAGAGATACAACTTGCTCCAATTGATTATGCATAGGAAAGAATAATAGGAATAGGAAAGATTCAAGGAAAAAGAAGCATAGGGAGACGCAGAATATCGTGGCTGCGCAACCTGAGAGAATGGTAGGGATGTACATCAAATGAACTTTTCAAAACAGCCGTCGCTAAAATCCGAATAGCTATGATGATTGCCAATCTCAGTCGTGGAGATGACACTTAAAGAAGAAGATCATTGTAACCTCAACATTATATTTTTAATCATCAACTTTATCGTGGAATTGTGTACTGTTAATATTATGGAATAACTTTTTTCATTACTAGAGTTTGAGAACGTAGTTAAAGACCTAATTCGCTTCCGGGGTATATAAAAGCAACCTCTGCTCACAAAACGTAGAATCAATCTAAACAAGCAACAAAGAAACTCCGAAAATCCAATTGAAACTTTACGTTATTCAATTTGGCGACATTGTATAAAATTAAACTTCCAAATTAATACCTAGAACATCATAGTAAGTCGGAAAAGGGCGAGACATAGACCCTCGACAACAGCTTTCCAAACCAACTAATTTTATTATATTCCATTATGTCTGAATTGACAAACACACAAGTGCCCGAATAATTTCGGTTTCCATTATGCCAGAATCAAATCAAGAAATAATCTGGTGTAATTTCCTTTGTCCACGGGCCTTCGCTAATGTTGTGATTGTGCTGTCCCGAGAAATTGTTTCTAATCAGAAACAGAAATCTTTGAAAGTTTTTTAAAAAGTTCATTAACGATGAAATATATAAAATTGGTTAGAATGTTACGGGGTATTTTATTACTTCGTGCCACAAAAACCGATTTGGAAGTGAAGTGGGCAGTATGGTAAAGCATATTCACAAATCTTCTTCTTCTTCACGTCATCTTCATCTTATCTCCATGACAGAAGTCGGCAATCATCATAGCTATTGGGAATTTAGAGACGGATACTCTGAAAGGTTCACTTGATATACTTCCGCACCATTCTCTCAGGTTGCGCAGCCAAATTTCAGTTGTATAATCAACCCAAATAGCACAAGTACGTTTTATGGACATCTAATGGACGTACATCTGTGTACATTGGAACGTCCAATGAACATCCCGCTAAGGTACAATGGACATCCGATGGACGTCCAACGAATGTCCAGAGTTCACAAAATTGGACGTCCATAGAACGTCCGCTACAAACGTACATTGTACGTTGTTGGAGCTTTCAGTGTACACCTTATGTACATTCAATGTACGTCTTATGGACATTTGTAGGGCACTTTTCAGAAAGCAATCTAGTATCCATAATTTTGTGAATACATAGCAAAAAGCCTTTATAGGAAATAGTTCCTTATAATACTAACCTTATACTTAAAAATAGGTATTACACAAAAAACCTTTTTTATTTCTCTTTACTATAACTTTATTTTATATACTTTATTATAGGAACTAGGAACTTCATTAATGCACGACTGCACTTGCACGATAAACAGAAAACACAAATCACAGGATGTATTTTAATAAATACGCGATTCAGATAATGGCGCCGTATGAAGCATGCACATTAAAAGAGGTATTCTCTGTTCTGTTTCTGTTCCAAACTATTTTTAGAGTCAGTACGGTAGTTGTATATTACAAGCGGGTTTGCCATTCTGTGAATTATCATAAATAAATTCTCCTTCAGTATTCCACAACAATTAACAGCGATAATCCCCTAAAAGTAACTGCCTAATACTACCTTTCACGACCGATAGCGCGAAGAGCGACAACGTTGTCAAGAAGATTCTCATTTAGTTTGTATTGAGACTTATAATAATAGTCGCGTTTTGTGTAAAATATCAATGGACCACAAATGGATGTCCAATGTACGTTGAAATCAAACGTCCAATGGACGTCGCGTAATGTACGTACATAGTACGTCCAGTTTTGGTCCATGGATATTTGGACTTTAAATGTACGTTATATGGACGTCCATCGGACGTTGTGTGCTATATGGGAATTGGAGCAAGTTGTATCTCTCTCCACGTGTAATATGTCCGACATAATCCAATTTTCTTGTTTTGATTGTATTTCTTCATATTACTCAGTACCTCTTTGTTTGTCACGTGTTCTTTCCACGAATTTTTCGGAATTATTCTACATATACATCCACAAATCAAATGATTCCAGTGTTTTCATTGATACTGTATTCAAGATTCAAGCTTGTATTCCGTAAAACAAATTCGAGAAAACGTAGAACCTAGCCAATCTAACTCTTAGTTCCAACTTCAAATCTCTTGCGCAGAGCACTCTTCTCGGTGTGTTGTTTGCTCTAGCCTTTTCTGTTGAATCAAAAACCAACAATGTTTTTTAACATGGAGAAACCATGTTTAAAGTTAAACATATTAGCATAAATATGGAAAAAATATTACGTAAAACTGCTATTTACTACGGTGAAATCACACTACAAAATCATAAATTTTGAATTTTTATAAATATTCATAACTTATGTAAAAATTAACTTAGAACCTTGTTATTACGCGGAATGCTGAGACTTCCGGTGCTTAAAACATATCCTAAATTTCAAAGTAGTTGGTCAAATAGTTTAAAAATTATTGAATTTGTTTATCCCAAATTATTTTTTTACAACACTATAATTCAGAAAATTATGAAGTTACAATAATACTTTGGATAGTTTATGAAAGGAGAAGATTTACACTATTAACTTAATTAAAAAAAATGACAAAAAATAATTCTAAATATTGCAAAATTATTTTGCAAGAACATGTAAATTAAAAAAAGGGGGCTAACTTCGTCCCTAATAATTGTCCTAGGACAACTGTTTTTATTGCTAAATGTGTATAAAAATTAAGTCTTTCTAAATATGAAATAATAATTTTTCTACGGGTAACGGCTAAAAAGTTATTCTAATTGTGTATAAGTAAGCAAAAATCGACATATTTTTGCAAAATAATTTTAAACTGCTTAAAATTAAAAATCCACTAGGAAAAATTTCCTGTAGCTGGGTGTATACCATTAATTACAAATAAAATTTAATAAAAAATTTTTGGCTTGGTAAAAGGTATATTAGTTTAAAAAGCCCCTATTGGGTTACAAACATAGAAACAAAACGTTTTCGCTCTGTAACAAGAGCATCATCAGTGTTACAAGAACATGGTGAGCCAACCAAAAAATACAAAGGTCAAAGCCTTTCAAAAACAGACTAAAAGTCTTATATGTATAGATGCCAACATGGTAAAATCCAAAGGATGGATAAAATTCCTATGGCTACGGCCCTAGGGCAACATATGACTCACACACGTGGTAAGTTGGTCATAGGTAACATTAGGTCATTATGTTAAAACAGGTGACAGGCAACTGTTAAAATTACTTTTTGTCATTTTTTTAAATTAAATTAATAGTGTAAATCTTCTTCTTTCATAAACTATCCAAAGTATTACTGTAACTTCATAATTTTCTGACTTATAGTGTTGCAAAAAAATTTAATTTGGGATAAACAAATTAAATAACTTTTAAACTATTTGACCAATTGCTTTGAAATTTAGGGTATGATTTAAGCACCAGAAGTCTCAGCATTCAGTGTAATAAGAAGGTTCTAAGTTAATTTTTACATAAGTTATGAATATTTATAAAATCTCAAAATATATGACTTATTTTGCAATTTTCTAAGCAACAAATAAGGATAAACATATTCAGCGAACGCCATATTGAAGTTTTTTATATGGTTTATGAGTTTCTTATTCTCAAATTTGTCTAGAATGCTCCATTTATTAGTAATAGACGAAAAAAGCGAAAATTATATCATCAAAATCGGCTGCAGGAAACATAAAGGTTATTAATACTCATACTACTCAAAAAATTTGGTTTCGGCCTGGAGGGGGATGTGTCACGAGAAAAATCTTATTTCTCTGGAGTATTAACAGTTGAGTATATTTACGAATAAGCTTCAAATAATACAATTTGATAGAATCTTACAGGGTATTTGAAAACATCGTACAAGGAAGCCGTTTTAGAAGTGGAGTAGACTTTATTGTACACAAAGGATATTCACAAAACATCAAAAACATTACAACTATAAACCCACGAATTCTTCTTCTTCTTTTGGCATCATAACCCTAGATGGGTCTTTGTCTGTCTGGCTATGGCCTTCCATTCCTTGTTTTGCATTGTCTTATATTTATGGTTTTTCTTCCACGTCATCTAACTAGAACCAGGCCCCCATACGGTTGAAGGTGGTTGTTGGGCCATTCGCCATTTATTATGGTGCCGAGGTAGTTGTTTTATAGTAATATGAAACATTTCGACCTAAGTGCAAGTACTTGGAAGGGATACGAGAAACGATCGTGCGCGAATAGCGAAGAAATATTGCAACTTTCTTAAATAATTCATATTGTCAATTGAAATTGTCAAATTGACGACGTACATTTCATACCTACTGTCGTTGAAGAAGAAAAATTATATATTGCTCCACAATATTGATATGATATGCAATTATTATATAAACGTAAATTTAATTAATTGTATTTTGCTGGCAGTACTGCATTTTAATAACTAATTTTATTTACTACATACAATTGTTTACGTTTTAATAACATAACCTGAATCTTATTTTTTCTTCTTATTATTTTTTTTGGACTATGGCCCTGACAATAATTATCCAGTAACCAGGACTAATATAATTGGCCAATATAATTAAAAGTGCGAATAAAGTTGCAGAGCGTAGAAACCAGGTGTCGCTTTGCCGAACTTGCACGGTCCCAATAAAAATAAAATAAATAAAAGGTTTGGAGTAATATATACTTCTATTATTATATAAAAAAATATGTCATGAATTAGTGACAGTTTAATCGTCTGTCACTGCGATTTATTTTTTCCTTTGAATAAATCTACCGTTTTCAATTAATTATGCTAGTCACACATTATTTCTTAACTTTCACCCAACATTTACAAATTCTAGTTTGCAAACGAGCTTTTAAAAGTTGCATCACAGGATAGGGCATGTTCTAAATCAAAAGTTTGATTACTCTAGCATCGGAAAGCAATTTAGAATGGAAAAACAATCGGTAACTGAAACAGATGACCCTTTGGGTAAGGCGAACGTCGAATTTAAAAAGAGAGAGAGAGAGACATAAGTGTCGAAAGTTATAGGGGTGTTTTATAGATAGATAGATAGGTACATAAGAAGAGTAAGTTTGGAAGTTTTCGGGCACCGATTCGACCCAGTTGTTTGATTTATCTTGTTAGCTACAGTGGCGGGAACATCAGTAAATAAATTAGAGAAATTGAAAGATGAATTAGGCAGAACCTTAATTAGAATTCACTTTTTATTGATTTTTACAAATAAAAGGCACATATCGAGCACAAGAAACCTATGACAAGTACAAGGAGAAAAGAACAGAAGTTAAACAGATAGTTAAAAATAACAAAGATAGAACCAGAAATTGTTCTATAACACACTTAAGAGTATGAGAAAACCAAAATCAAATACATTGCAAAACGTAAAGGATAAGAATGGAGCCATACAGAAGAGAATGAGATTATGGAGAGGTGGAGAGAATACTTTGAAGAACTCTTGGAAGTGGAACAAGTAGAAGGAAATAAGGTAGAACAAAACAAAAATCAACACACCCCACAAGAGCAACAGGAACAGATAGAAAATATAACACAAAAAGAATTAACAAATGCAATCAACAAAATCAAGACGGGAAAAGCACCAGGACATGACGATGTAACTACAGAAATGGTCAAATATATGAATGAAGAAAAACAACAAGATTGACTAAACATCATGAACCAAGCTAAGAAAGAAAAGAAAGTACCACTAGACTAGCAGATAGGCATTTTAACGCCATTGTATAAAAAAGGAGATAGCAAAGAATTCTCAAACTATAGAGGAATAATACTTGGAAGCACAGTAGGAAAACTTTATGCTAGTATACTAGAAAACAGGCTAAGATAAAAACTAGAAATCACCTTTGAGGAGAGCCAGAGTGGTTTCAGAATAGAAAGAGGGACGAACGATCAGATTTTCATAATGAGACAAATAATAGAAAATGCTCTGAAAACAGAAAAAAAAAATACATGCATGTTTCATAGATATGGAAAAAGCTTTTGACATAATTAAAAGAGAAGATATTTAGAGAAAATACTAGAAAAGAGAAAAATTTAACAAGATCTAATAGGATGCAACCAGAGTTTATACGAAAAAACGAAAAGCTAAATAAGGACAAGAAATGAAAAATCAAAACTGCTTGATAGCAACATTGGATTAAAACAGGGTTGTGTGCTGAGCCCACTACTCTTTAACCTAGTACTAGATGACGTAATAAAAAATGCAAACACAAATGGAGAAAATATAATGTAGGATATTGGAAGTTGAAAATGATACAAATAAAAGAACTATGCTACGCAGACAACCTGGTGATCATTGGGGAGTCCGAAAACCAATTACAAGAAAATATAAACATATTGTATGAAGAGCTAAAAATCAGAAACATGAAAATAAACAAAGAAAAATCAAAAACAATGATAATTGGAAGACAAAAAGGACAACATAAAATAGAAGCACATGGCAAGTAACTTGCACAGGTAGACAGATATAAGTATTTGGGAGGGGGGGGGGGGGGGTAATCATAAGCCTGGATGGAAGATTAGAAGATGAGATAAATGAAAGAATTGCAAAGATTGGTAAGCTGTACAATAATATTAAGAGTAACTTTTTAAAAAAGAAAAAAATCCCTAAGAATATAAAAACGGAAATAGTAAAAAAAATTGTGAAACCCACTCTAACCAATGCCTGTGAATCGTGGCATTAACAAAACGGCAATAGAATAGACTAATAAACACAGAAATGAGATTTTTGAGAACAATAGAAGGAAAAACAAGGAAAGATAAAATTAATAATCAAACCTTTAAAGAAAATCTGAAAATACACCCAGTTACAACAACAATCGAACAAGGACAACTTAGATGGCTCGGACATGTACTGAGAAGAGGGGAAGAAAAAATAGTAAGACAGATATATGATGCGAGAGATATGGGAAGAAAGAAGAGAGGAAGACCAAGAAAGACGTGGACAGAAGAAGTGAGGTAGGCAGCCGACAATACAACAATTAAAACATTACAAAGGTAAACGACTCAAGAGGAATACCACAGATAAGATGAGTAGATGACATAAAAATTATGGCTGAAAAAAATTGGAAGTATTCTGTTCAGAATAAATATCGATGGAAGGAACTCGGAGAGGCCTATGTACAAACATGGACGACAGTCTACCATACAAGCCCAAGAAGAAGAGTCATAGAACATTTAATGTAGTCTTTATAAAGTTAAAGTAAACAGTTCTGTATAAAGTTATTATTTTTTATAAATTGGTGAAGATAACTATTCTTTTTATGTATGATTTTAATCCCATCAGAAATGAGAGCTGCACGCCTCTAAATCTACCTTTCCATTATACCGGAAACTGCAGGTCGATCGGTACCATGTCTATGCTTTTCGGTAGAAACTTTCATGCAAAAACAAGCGACAAACAACGCCAAGTTAGTATTGACAGTAAATAAACCTTCAGGGAATAACTAGCGGGAACTGGGTGGCACATATCCCAGCTTATTGTCCCGGAATCCTGGATTTTATCGATATAAATTGGATTAATTTCGTTTTAAGAAGTTCGGAAAATATCTTAGAGCATATTGCAATATGAAAGTTACATTTATCATTAAAGTAACGTGACAATTTATGTAGAGGGAAATTTAGTTTAAATAAGAGCTAAGAATTTTTTGATTAAATGATTTTATTAAAAAAAGTGTTGATTATTTCAATATTAAAGAAAGTAAGTTTACAGGTGGGGCATTAGTGTGACAAAATCCAATTACTCGTTTGTCGTAAGAGATACGAAAAAAAGTTATTTAGGTAAAAGTTGGGGCACACATAGTAGCATAATTTAAAATTATTTTCAAATATACAGGGGCGTGCGTATTGACAGGGTGACACAAATTTATGTTTTTTTTAAATGGAACATCCTGTATATTTTTACATTTTTGGATTCTCCTCAATGTTTCCTTTCTTAAAATATATAGTTTTGTAATATTATACGAGGTAGTTTAAAAGTTAATTACGTTTATTTGTTAATTTCGTAGCAACATCTACATCCTGTAGAATTGTAGTGATTTGACATCAAATTTTCTATTTATATTCAAACGATTTTTAATATAGTCTACTACTGTTAGTCATTAACAGTACAGCGAAATGTTTAATTTTAGTATACAGGGTGGGTCGAAAGTCGGAATGAGTATTTTCTGAGTTTTCTTAAATGGAACACCCTCTATTTTAGTATTGTAATGAAATGATATTTTATGGTACTTTTTTATTTCTTAAGCATTCCCTACACCTAAGTGCTTTAATTTGTAAGTTATTCGTGATTCTTTAAGCCAAACATTAATTGCAACAAAAATTACGTGAATATTTATTAGGTGGCCGTGAAAATATCGAATCAAAAATAATTTTTCGAAAAGAAAAATACATAATAATCTAGTCTGATCCATAATTTATTAATATTCGATGAGATATATAAATACATCCGTAGTTAAGGTTGTTAGTGCTTAAAATATTAATCAAACATACAAAATTCTCACTAGTTGGCTATGACACAAAATTTGCTTAAATATTTGACATTATACTATTTATATAGTTCTAGTTGATTTGTTACCATCCAGATTGTTACCATTATTAATTTTAATTTTTCTAATGAGGAACTGATTAAAATGGCTTTGTGCTAGGAGAGTATAACAAAAATGAGCTACTTGCGATAAAAATTTATCATCAGCAATTTCCTGATAGACGACAACCAAAAAGAGAAACTTTTAAAAGTATACTAAAACGGTTTCAACAGATTAGATACTTAGATTGTAATTGTAGGAACTGTTGTGCTAATATGCAGATCCTCAGTGACACTAGGATTATATTTAATTCCTGTTTTCTTCACTTACAATAGTTTTTGTTCGATCAGATTTATCATAATCAAAGTGTCCAGTCCGTTGAAATCATTTTAGTATATTTTTAAACGTTTCTCTTCTTAGTTGTCGTCTATCAGGGAATTTCTGATGAAAAATTCTTATTGCTAGTAGCACATTTTTGTTATACTCCATTAGCACAAAAATCTTATCAGTTCCTCATTAGAAAAATTCATATTAGTAATGGTAACAAAGAAACTGGAACTATAAAAACAGTATATTGTCAAATGTTTAAGGAAATTTAGTGACATAGCCGACTAGGTAGAATATTGTATGTTTTTATTAATATTTTGCGCACCAACAATCTTAACTACAAATTTATTTGGATATCTCATCCAATATTAATAAACTAAGGATCAGGCTAGATTATGACGTATTTTTTTTCGAAAAATTACTCTGGATTGAATATTTTCATGGTCACCTAATAAAATTTCACGTAGTTTTTCTTGCAATTAATGTTTGGCTTAAAGAATCACGAATAACTTACAAATTAAAGCACTTGGGTATAGGGAATGCCAAAAGAAATAAAAAAGTACCATAAAATATTATTTCATTACAATACTAAAATACAGGATGTTCTATTTAAGAAAGCTAAGAAAATACTCATTCCGAGTTTCGACCCACCCTGTATACTAAAATTTAACATTTTGCTATACTGTTAATGTTTAACAATGGTAGACTATATTAAAAATCGTTTGAACATAAAATAAAAATTTGATGTCAAATCACTACAATTCTACATTGCTACGAAATTAACAAAAAAACGTAATTATCTTTTAAACTACCTCGTATAATATTACAAAACCATATATTTTAAGAATGGAAACATTGAGGAGAATCCAACAATGTAAAATATACAGGGTGTTCTATTTAAAAAAACATAAGTTTGTGTCACCCTGTCAATACACACGCCTCTGTATATTTGAAAACATTTTTAAATTATGGCCCTATCAGTGCCCCAACTTTCACCTTAATAACTTTTTTTGGTTTCTCTTACGACAAACGAGTAATTGGACTTTGTCATACTAATGCCCCACCCTGTATATTCATCATTCAATCTTCGCTTTTTCACTGTGGGGCATAAACCTCCCTCATAATTTTGCATCTGTTTCAATCTGGTGTCTCTTGCATCTAATTCCTATGACAATAGATCATCAGTCCAACGTGATAATGGACGACCTCTGCTTCGGTAGGCATCATCTCTTGGTCTCCATTCCAGTATGGAATAATGGGGTCTCTCTCTTATCGTTTTCCCATTACTGAGGATCGTGATTTCTTCCAATATTCCTAACAATTTTTTTCCATTGGTCTCTATCTTTAGCTGCTCTAAGAGCTTCGCAGAATGAGTTTCCAGCTGAATGCTTTATTTGGTCAGACCATCTAGTTGGTGATCGTCCTCTTGATCTTCTCCCCGGAACGTTTCCAGAAACAATAATTAATCTATCGTCATCTCTGCGAATCACGTGACCGAAAAATTGCAGAATTCGTTGCTGACATATTGTGGACAGTCTTTTTTTAATCTCGAGTTGGTTTAAAATGGAAACGAAATTTTTTTGGAGCTCGCGTGCGCGAAGAGTCCAAGTGTCTGCCCCATATAGAAATATTGAGAATACAAGGGCAGTCGCCAGTCTCATCTTGATATTTTGTGAAATAGATCTGTCTGTCCAAACTTTAGTTAGGCAACTAATCGCATTTTTTGCCATACCAATAAGTCTCCGAACTTCTGCTTCACAGTTACCATTGTTAGTTATACTAGACCCGAGATAAACAAAGCTGTTTACTATCTGATCGCCATTATTTTTGTCTTTGCTATATTGATTTTCAGACCAACTTTATTGCTTTCGTACTCAACTCTTCGCAGGAGATCAAACATTTCTTGCTCATTTTCTGCTAGAAGTGTATTGTCATGAGTAAATCTTAAATTGGAGATTTTGCTACCAGCTACTGTTACTCCACCATCCCATTTATCTAAAGCCATCCTCATGACATTTTCACCATAAATGTTGAATAAGTCGGGTGACAACATGCATTCTTGTCTAACACCTGCCTCAGTCTTGAATTGGTTGAGAACTTCTGATCAAGTCGTAGTGTTGCTATATTGGCCAGATTTTTAATAAGTGTCACCAGGTGCATTGGTGTGCCCATTTCTATTAAAATGGACCACAAATTTATCCAGCTTACACAATCAAATGCCTTTTGATAGCCAAAGAAGCATAATATAGTCTTAGGTACTTGAAATTCTCTAGACTCTAGACTTTTCAATGAGTTGCCTCAGGTTCAGGATTTGTTCCCGTATACCTTTACTGTTTACAATCCCCGCTTGTTCCTGAGGTATTTGGTAATGTAGATAGGTTTTTAATCTGTTTTTAATGATATGCAACAATATTTTACTAGCATGTGTTATTAGTGACAGTGTGAGGTAGTTTTCACATCTGGTAGTAGTTTGTTTTTGAAGTTATACCTCTTTAGGCGCGATTGGGAGTGAATTTTTATTATTCTGCGCGCATGCGCACACCGACAGTATGGCGTTAGTTGCTAAATCATTCAAGTTATGTATATATCAGTGCAAAAAAAGCCGTGAATGAATATATTAGTGTTTTTAGTAAATATATTTATTATAATGTTTGTGTATTTGGATTTGTCTTCCTCGGGAGGAAGATAAGTATTACTAAAACATTTTTATATTTATTATTTCACTTCGTCTATTTGTTACCGTGAATTGTCATTATGTCCGAGAAACTATATAAACAGAGAGATTGTGGCGTTATTGGTAGAGCGTTCGGCTACACATCGCGAGGTCTGGGTTCAAATCCGGACCATTCCTATCCTTTTTTTATTTTTGGAAAGTTCTAACGATTAAAATTAGTTTAATATTTAAATAAAATAAAAATAAACTGTTTAAAGTATATTTATTCAATATTTATTTTATATATATATTTTTATTTATTTTTATTTTAATTTATATTTATTTAAATAGAAGTGTAACTTCTTTGTTGACCTATTGTTGAAGAAGTTTTCTAATTCTAGTAGCCTTCAACAATAGGTCTAAAAATGAACATCCGCAAGACCAAATTTATGACAAATTTAGTTCCCAGCGAACAACTAACCATCCAAAATCAAGTGGTAGAATTGACAGAAAAGTACATAATATATCTCGGTCATGAAATCAGAATATTCAAGGACAATCAGACTTGCGAATTTCAACGACGAATAACACTTGCTTGGGCGGCGTATGGTTCACTAAGAGACATCTTTAAGAGCAACATCCCGACAGCTATGAAACGGAAGACATTTGACCAATGCGTTCTTCCTATTATTACATACGGAGCAGAAACTCTCACGCTCATAAAAACAACAGCACTAAAAATGCGAGTGGCACAAAGGCGCATGGAAAGATCGATTCTCGGCGTGACAAAAAAAGACAAAATAAGGAACCAAGACTTAAGGAAAAGAACAGGTATCACTGATGCCGTTGAACGTATAGCCAAGCAGAAATGGAATTGGGCAGGTCACATAGCGCGACTGAAAGACTCCAGATGGACCAGAAAACTAATTGACTGGCGCCCAAGAGAAGACAAACGCAGCAGAAGACGACCACCAACACGCTGGATGGACGACATTAACCGAATATCCAAGAAATAGCAACAAGAAGCACAGAACCGTGAAGAGTGGCGAAGAATGGGAGAGACCTATGTCCAGCAGTGGACAGAAGAGGTTGCATGATGATGATGATGACGTAACTTCTTACTTGCGGAAAAAGTACACACACATTCTTTTTTATGTAACGGGATGTAAATGGAGTTACACTAATCAGATAGCGATTTTCCTGAATTCCAAACAGCGAAACAGATAGAATGGATGATATGTAATCCTTTAAGAGTGGTTTTAAAAGTTGAAATATTATGATATTATATCCAAAAGCAGAAAACAATCATTATATAACTAATAAAAACCAAATTTTGAGCATTTTAAAGTTTAAAATATTACTTTATAATGTTTTACAATTAGGGGTAGTTTTTACTGTTATTAGTAGTAGGGGTAGTTTGGTTTTAAAAAACCAAAAACGTACAACTGCTCAATATAGAAAATGAACTAGAGGGTGAAATGAGCCTAATTCCAAATTTTTGTACAAATGAATGCTGGACGAAAAAACTGCGAGGTTTTGCCATTTTTCCAGCTTCATTTTCTGGCCTACCTATAGTATAAGCAGGTTTGACTATAATACAACTTACGATTTTAATGAGCGCATAGAACATTCGAAACATATTCCGAGAAATATGGAATATGCCTTTAAATTTTTTAGAAAATAACCCTTAAAGGTAAGAGTATCCTGTCTTAAGTTTTGACCGCCACTGCTCGCATTACAATCATTTTGCTCCTAAAATGCATGAATAGCATGATTACTTTTTGACTAAAAAAGCAGAGAACAATGATAGAACAAATTGGCTGGTACCCTCACGAAAACCCCCTTTGTTTACAAGTCTTTGAGCAGCACGAAGCTCACTTTGTTTTAATCAATCAACGGAAATTGCGAAAATCGAGAGCAGAAGCAGGTAATTCAATATGTCGGTCTATAAAAGCGACACGGCCTCTGGATGGACAGCATACACATTTAGATACACTTTAAAAAGTATTGTGCCATGATAAATCTTTTTGCACAAGATCATCACGATATTCTTTATTTTCGAATTAAGCATAAATAATAGTAATAACGTGACAAGCATGGGACAATATTCATAAGCATATAGTACCCCGCACAAACCTTGTGGAAATTAGGTCCCAGTGGATTTAGTTCATACTTTGGGAAAATAATCTTTGAAGCATTGTGATGAAAAGTTCTCATGGGCACAACTTGATCGTATGGAGGATTTTCAAGATATAGAGGCACATACTCGGAAAATTATAAGATTTACTGGGTATTCCAATTCCCTGAGTTACTGGTTATCTGGCAACATCTAGAAGTTTGGATCAAAGAAAAGTACTAGTACTATACTAGTATATACTATACTATAGTACTATACTATACTAGACCGGTATAATATTCTTCAACTTATTATGGTGGGTAAAATCGAAGAACGCAGAGGAATTGGTAGAAAGCAGGTCTCTTGGTTGAAAAATATCCAGTAGTGAACAGGAATCAAGAAAGCAGAACAACTATTTAGAATAGCTCGAGACAGAGACAGTTTCGACATGTTAATCGCCAAAGTCAAGGGGACTTAATAGGGCACGTTAAGAAGAAGACATGTCAATTATTCGCCCAGTTGTTACACATGGAAGTGAAACATGGACTCCACATTAGCGGAAAATAAATATGCTGCTCGTATTTGAAAGGAAGGTTTTCAGAGTGATATTTGGCCATCAAAGGGATGCACTGAAAGGAGATAGGAGAAGGCTCCGCAATGCTGAATT
This sequence comes from Diabrotica virgifera virgifera, assembly GCF_917563875.1. NCBI lineage: Eukaryota > Metazoa > Arthropoda > Insecta > Coleoptera > Chrysomelidae > Diabrotica > Diabrotica virgifera. Next base: position 7,272,718 of record NC_065446.1, read on the forward strand.
GGTGACTTTGTATGGAACTGAAAACATCGTCAGACATATAAAAGTTAACCGGATAAGAGGGGTAGGTCATGTGGTAAGATCAGTGGAAACTGTGTTTTTTAAGAGACCAGATGGTAGAAGGCCATTCCAGAAAAAATGGAAGCATGAAGTTGAAGTCGAATTATCTAGGATCGGGGTGCAATAATATGAAAAGAAAGCGCAAGATCGTAGAAAATGGAAGATGAAGACTCACCCCGAGTTGTAAAGCCACTTAAGAAGAAGAAGAATATTTGGGATGAGTAATAGAGGTGAATTTTTCTGTTATAACATTATAATGATTTCTATCTCAGAACAAATATATTATCCTAGCTTATTTTCAATTTTTCAAAATTAGCGACATGCATTCTGTAGAGATGTTGAAAAAGTATCTATTCGTTACAAAGTACTCGTTACTTACGAATACCGAAAGTAACGATTACTATTATAGCGAGGCAAATCGTTACTTTGATTTCTCTGATTACTTCGTTACTTCGTACCAATCGTATCAGAGCGAGTAACGACTATTGTATCTATAACCAGTACACTTGATTACTTTCTACCAATCGTATCCCAGCGAGTAACGGACGGGACCGGTATTTTTTGAGTGTTATCGAATATCGTTATCGGTATGAAGCGTTTTAAGGGTGTGAGCCTCAGAGCCTCACACTGTGAGGGTGAGGAGAAGATAGAAGATGAAACAGAGGGAAGTGTAATGGAGGTAAAATATATAATGTATGTCATTAACAAAGATCAAATGCGAGAACCCTATATTTTTATCTAGATCTATATCTATACCTATACAAAATACCTACCTACTTATACAAAATACTTCTACCTACTGAGAAATACGATTCTCGATATGATTACCGGTACTCAAATACAAAAGTAATCAAAGTAACGAATACTGTAAATGATTACTTTATACAAAAGTAACGATTTCTAACAAATGCTCGAGAGTAACTATAATCAACATCACTAGCATTTTGACACGTATATTATCTAACTTTTAAAATTAGCCCAGTGGTGTATTTTTGAAAGTAAGTTGCAGTTCTTGTTTTTGTGGTGTATAAACACAAGCCTAGTACGAGTAAGGGACAAACATATACATAGAGACAGGCAGACAACGAGTAAACGGACGAGCAATGGGACACGGAGAACGATTCGTTAGCGTATCCAATTAATTCTTTGTTCAGTTACATTCGAACTACTTTGTGTTTTCGTTTCATTGTCACTCGGTCGAATAGCGCATCAAGAGCTGTGATTTATTTTTCAGGAACGGCGTAACTGAACTGTTTCCAGTGGGACCTATATCATATTAATGGGATACTCAATATTTTTTGTATAATGTACAAAGAGAAAAATAGAATATCATATTATTATAAGTAGAGCTCGGGAAATATGCACTTAAAAAACACAAAAATATGCATGAAAATATGCACAAAAAACAGTTAAAATATGAACCAAAAAAATATGATTTTGTGTATGTAATGCATAATATAAATAAAAAACGCAGTAATCCTTGTATTGAAGGTATTTCATTTATTTTAAGCTAAAATCACAAAAATATTTATTGAAATTTGTATTATTTACCTACATCATTATAGATCGTCCTAAACCCCCTTTTTTCCTTGGACATTATTCCTTATGAAGTATATAAAAGTCTTCCTCATAATTGGGTGCTTTATATGTCATCTCTGTTTAATAAGATTTTTGAAACCGGAACCATTCCTAAAAGTTGGTGTGAAATTCTTCTTTCGATGCTTCATAAAAGTGGACCTCCTGATGAACCCACAAATTATAGAGGTTTGGCACTATTAAATTGCTCACTTAAAATTTTTACCAACATACTTCAGTCTAGACTTTCATCTTGGTGCGAGGAATACCATATTCTACCTGAATCTCAAGCGGGTTTCAGACCAGGCCGCGGTTGTATTGACAATGTTTTTACCTTGAGCTCTATTATTCAGTTTCACATAAGACATAAAAAACGTAAGCTATTCTCCATCTTTGTTGACTTTAAAAGAGAATTTGACTCGGTAAATCACGCACTACTCTGGCAAAAATTATACCGTTCTGGTGTGACATCTAGGATCCTACAAATCGTTAAAAATTTATACCAAACTGCTTATTTTAAAGTAAATGCTTCAAATGGTCTGTCTAGGTCATTTGATGTTACGGCTGGTGTACTACAGGGTGAAACTTTAAGCCCTTTACTTTTTTTCTTATTTATTGCGGATATTGAAACATTCTTCTACGGAAATGGTGCTCGAGGTGTAAGCATTGGTTCAAAAAATGAAATTCTGCTACTTCTGTATGCTGATGACCTAGTTATATTAGCTGACTCTGAAGCGGATGTTGGAAGAAAACTAAAATTAATTGAATCCTACACTAAATCCAACGATCTCACTGTTAATACCACAAAAACAAAAATATTCATATTTTCAAAAGGTGGCCCTACCACAAACAAGATTAATTTTTTTTACAACAATAATCCAGTGATTTCAACCAATGCATACAACTATTTGGGAGTGACATTTACTAAATCATCACTTTTTCGCGAAATGTCGTATACAACCATCGATAAAGCCAAACAAGCAGTTGGATCAATTCTTCCAATTTTAACATTTAGTAAAATAGACTCGTGGTCACCAAGAATCAAACTCTTTGAGTCACTGGCATTGAGTGTGATGTCAAACTGCGCTCCCGTTTGGGCACTTAGATACACTGAAGCTCTCGAAAAAGTACAAACTACTTATTTAAAACGAATTCTGTTACTCCCAAAAAACACCCCTGACTATGCAACGCGGTTAGAAACGGGACGTGTAAAATATTCGTATAATCTTTTTAAAATGACTTTGAGTTGGTTACAAAAAATTCTGCTTATGGACGATAAACGTTATCCCAAACTTTGTTACAATCAACAACTACGATTAGTAGGTTTAGCAGATGAAGCATATAATTGGGCAGCACAGGTTAAAGGTATGTTTGATTTCATTGATTGTACAGATATATGGATTAATCTCAGTCTTACTTCGCTTAATAAAAATAAGAAAATGTTACTGCTAAAATTTTATAACAAATTGCATGAAATGGCCATAACTTTATCTCAGAGGTCTTCTTTTCTGTCTTTCTACCCTACATTTAAAGTATATAGAACCCCAAACCCTTACGTATTACTTAAACTGCCAATACAGGTCACGCGGACTATAACCCAACTGAGACTGTGTAATAAATTTCGAATTTCATTCACCTATAAGGGATGTTACTATTCTATCGATCCAGATAATATTTGCACTGCCTGTAACACAAGACAACTCGAAACTATTGATCACCTTCTATTTAACTGTCCTATCTATAGCACTATGAAACCAGTAGTTGTTTGTTTTCAAAGCATGGATTCACTATTAAATGCTCTTGATAATCTCACTCCCAACAACGCTAAAATCATTGCGGGGTACATATGGAACATTTTAAAACTCAGAGCGTTTATCTTGAATGAATAATTTTTCTCATATAAGTTCCATTGTGCAATTCTATATTTACCGTTTATTTATATATATGTTTACATTTTTTTTGTTTGTAATTTTTTGTATCACTATTATTCGTCTCTTTGTAATGTAATTTTGTCATGTGTGTATTACTCATTTAATACCTATTTATTTTGTTAAACTATCTCTGCATGTCACTATACGTATTTGTTCAAAATTTTTTATTATTGTATTGTTGAACAAACAAACCTCTTGCTATGGACTTATTGTATTCCAAGAAGCAATAATTATTATTATTATTATATTAAACCCCCTTTTTTCAGTGCGTCCCAGATTATCGAATTCTCTCTAACGCATTACAGTTGGAAGTGACAGAAAAAACGTACCTCTGTGATTATTATACATTGAACTTAGAAAATTATGTAGTCCATGACGGGTATTTGCATAATAAACTGGATTTCTACTTATAGATGTATAATTGGTTGGCGATTACAATACTCTAAATAAGTAACCAATCAATGATGTGAATAAAGATAATTTGGCACAAAAGTAATCGACAGTGACAGTATTTCCACAAAATCATATGGTAAATTGACAACTTTAATTTCTAGGTTAGTATTATTCGGCGACGTAAATATAAATATTTTATGTCATTGGTAACGAGCGATCCACAATTATTGGGATCAAAGCTAGCCGTGCAAAAAATTACGTATGTCTTGTTTTAATTTGAATTTATATCATTGGTTTATCAATTAATTTTGATTAACATTATAAAACATAAAAAATCAGTCAAAACCAGAAGTTTAATCAAAAATAAAAATAATTAACAAAATTATAAGTAACAATAATAAATAAAATCAAACAAGATCTCTACATAACCTTACTTTTCTTGTTAAGTTGACGTACACTGCAAAGTTGACGTAAACTGGAAAGTATATCTGAATTAAGAGTAGACATGCACTGTATAGCTATCTCTGTCGTTCAGAGCCACCTATGGTGACAATAATTTTGGATCACACGTTATATTCAGACATTGTATAGTAAACTTTGATTTTATATTTATTTATTTTTACATTAAAATATTTTAAATATTAATATTCTGTCTAACCAAAGCCAGAATCAGAGAAAAAAAATATTCTGGCAAATATTTGTATAAATATTTATGGTTATATAAATATAAACATAAATATTCTGACAACTGTCAGCTTTAACTAAATTGTCATGCAATGATTTGCGACATTCTTTAAATCCCATATGACGTCAAAATTAATGACGCACTGAAAAAAGGGTTTGAGATCCACTTATATTTATTCTTTATATTCATCATCATACATCCAATTATCTCCAAAAGTAGAGCTAATCTACGGGCTATCTACCTCAAACCTTTCTTCATCTGTGGTTAAGGCTAACCACCAACTTTTCATTATCAAACATTAATTACAAACATTAACTATTTAATTAAACGCTGTGCGATTGGCTATTTTTTATAAAACCGAGTGCGGGGTGGTTTTTGAATTTTGAACTATAAACTTTTGTTAACTTTGTATGCTTTGCATTTAATTTTATTATATATTTGTTCTTTATATTTTGTATCCATTATTAAATTTACCATATCAGTTATCTCTAGATAAGCCCTAAAACAGTAAAGAGAGATTTTTTATGATAGACGCTTGATTTGATTTTTTTAATTCATAACCAGGCTCTCTTTACTGTGTTTTTAATTGTGCATGATTTTACCATATGATACTTGTATTTCTTTTAACATATTTATTGTTTATTTCTATGGTTGGTGCAGTTATTATTTGTGTATATAGTTTCCTCTTTATTTCTTGTTGATTTTTTGGGATTCACCCATTTGGTGAACCATTTGTTCAACATATCGTTTTTTGTTTATTTCACGATTTTTATTAATCTACTCCTAATAAGTTTCCTGATAATAGATTACCTCTAAATATTTGCTAAGTAACATAACTAATATCATTATATTATCTTCGACCAGGAGAAAGATCTCGCAGAATAAGTGTTATAGGTAAGTAGATGGACGACTGTCACCGAAAATAGTTATTATTAAAACCTTTTTACTTGGCTTGGTCGATGTCACGGTCTCCGCAAATTTTGTAATCCATTTTAAAAATAGTTCTAGGCTACCTAGGCACCTGAAACTTTCAGAATAGCTCAGAAGTAGCTAACAATGCAATATTTAACTGCTATTATACTATACAGGGTGATTAATTAGTAGGGTAAAGCTCCGTAGATCCGTTATAGTAATGTATATCGATAAAACTTAATAACAAAAATTGTAGCGAAGTTTGAGCTTCACATTACAAAATTAGTTAGAATGTTCGATAACATAGTGGCAGACCAAAATTTTGTTTTTTTGAATAGAACACCCTGTATTTTATTTTATATTCGAACTCTTGGTAACTTTTCCATTACAAAAATATAAAGATTTGGTATGTTACACAGGGTATTTACAAAGTTATAACCAACTTTAAATGAAAATTGTAACAAGTTCAACTCCCTGTATAAATAAAAGCAAGCACAAGGGCAATGGTTTATTGACGTCATATTGTTTTATTTATTGTCAAAATTTTCGTAAAAGATTGATATTGCTAATTTTCTTTATATTGAATACAGGGTGAGTCAAAACGCAAGTAGATTATTTTCTCAGTAATTTTAAACAGAACACCCTGTATTTTATATCATTATCGAAAAGTAACATTACCATACTTTAATTTTATATAACATTCCCAATGTGTAAATTTATTAGTTGTCGAGATATTTTCGTTTTTCAGAGTAAAATTATTAATAATTACGGGTCTAAATCTTTCAAAATTTTAAGTAAGCCATGACTGAATTGTCTAAAACTGACAATTTGCGATTACTGATTAATCTATAATCAAAGTTGGCTACAATTTTGGTTATTACCTTTTATTACTATCTATTACTATAACGGATCTACGGAGCTTTACCCCACTAACCAATCACACTGTATGGATAAATCGATTTTTTTTTAATTTAAAACTATTTTAAAAATGTGACTAATGCAATGATATTTTAAAGAACGTTAATAAATCGATATCTGCAGATCGAGAGTTCCAGAGTTGGAACCCGGCTATTGCGTATCTTTTTTTAATTGTTTTAATAAATAACATTAAAAGTTTTTATACTTAAAACTATACAGGCAGGCGGCTGGAATAAGTGTTACCCCTCTTCTCCCCTAACTTCTTTATTTTTAGAACATAAGCAAAACACTTGGACATGTCGATTTTTAAAATAATCATAGTATATTATAGCATCAATGTTTCGAACTTTACGCGATCCCTCTTCAGGTAACAGGCATAACTTTGATTTTTTCAAATGGGAAAGTACATCATTTAATACCTCATTTAAAAGCTTGTGCAATACTGATTACAAAAATGTGTAATACTTTTATCCTTTTTGAGAGCGTAGAAGCCAGATTTCGGCCGAATTCTTTTTAAATGCATTCATTTTTTTTTTTCGAATACTGAGAAAACTAATAAGTATTTTTGAAAAATTTAAACGCAGTATAAAATACTACAGTATTATTGAGGAAGCAAACACCAGTAGGGAGAAGGTCAAAGGGAAGACCCTTTATGTAGTGGAGAGCAAACACCAGTAGGGAGAAGGTCAAAGGGAAGACCCTTTACGTAGTGTGTTGACAACATTTATTTCTTTTACTAATTAACTGTTCATATCTTTTCTGGTATTTGGTCTCAGAACCTAATTATCTTTCCTTACCTGTCTCCGTTTTTAAGGTTTCTTAATTTTCCACTTGTAACCCCAAAAAATTAAGTGGCGCCCTGTATCTCTTTTCTTTTCTATGGTAATTTTACCTACCTATCTTTTTACCTGTTTCTCTCTCTTCTCTAATCTAGCTTCTCTTGTGTTATCCTTACCTATTTCTTCTATTGGCCCCATTACACGTTCCAAAAGCTAGTTTCGAACCCACGACTCACTTTCCACCAAACATCTGGCTGCCGTTCGCAGTGTCTCCATTGGTGACCTTTCTAGCACCATCCAAAAAAGGTTTCCGAGATTGCAACCCTCTTAAAGAAACACCCTGTATATATACCATGCCCCTGAGTAGTTAACAAAATACGTTTCAACCAGTGGCGTAGCGTGAGTGTCGGCTGCCCAGGGCGGAAGGCAATTTTGCCGCCCTCTTATTTAGGTATGTTAATTTAATGTGTACTATATATTACATACATTAATTATAGAGAACTTTTCGGCGAGAACAGCATTATTTTGCATTATACAGGTTAGATTTTAAATAAGAAAATTTATCTAAGTTTTACAATCACGTTTATTAATACAAAAATTCTTTTACTACGATTGACAAGATTATATAAAATCAATTTTTAAATTAGAACTAGAACGATACTATAATGCTATATTTGTATTTTTATTGAAAAGGAATATGAGTACCTTATTTGTTAGAATTAAAAACAAAACTTCCGTCTTCAATTAAAAATTTATATGTCTACTTTTTTTAAGAGAAAATTGTATTATTGCATCGTTAATGTTTATCGCAATACACACCTCTTGCTCAATAGACAAAATAGCCAAATTAGTTGATCTGAGAGTACCTATTGTCGATCTTAAATAATTTTTAATCAATTTCAATTTTGAAAAACTTCTCTCACAGCTGGCATTGCTTATAGCTAGTGTGAAAAATATTCGGAACTTTATTAAAATATTGGGGAGAGTAGTATCTTCCAGCTTGGATTTAACAATAAATTTAAATAATTTAAGTGATGCTGCATTAATCAATTTATTTTCGTTGCCTGTAGCAGCAACGAAAGTCCGCAGTCGAAGTATTTCCAGCTTGAAATCCTGCTCGTCAATTTCGTCGGATGCGTAGTCTAGATTACATTCAGTGTTGTCTGGATCTAATAATATATCCGGCGTTAGATAAGCAAACTTATCCGCTAGATTCTCTAGCTGTTAAAAAAGCTCACGAATTTCTACAATAACTCTATCTAACGAAGAAAACGGCTTTCGTCTCAACTCATTTTCACAAGACAAGTTAGCATCTCTAGTTCCGTCATCAAAAATATGCTTTCTTGTTATGCGCCTCCAAGGTTTTATGGAAATTCCAAGTTCTTCACACATATTTTTTTGCATAATCTACAGCGCTATTTGCCCATTCCTCTCTTTTTTCTGTCAATATCATCTGCGAAGCATTTACTTTCTGAATGCACAATCTTATGTCAAGTCCCCTTGTTTGTAAATATTTTTGTGCAGCATTCACTTCATGTAGCACCGGTTCCCACAGGCCCAAAAACAAAGAAAGGAAAATGACTGCATCGAAACTAGTAAAGCACCTGTATCTGTCCTAGTGTTTAAGCTTTCACCTGCCTCTGTCAGTTTTTCCAAAGTGACGAGAATGTCTTTGTAATGATGCCATATAACATTTATGCCTCTTGCACTCCACCGCGTGTCTTGAACCCTTTTTGCCTATAGCTGCTATCAGAACTTCCCAACGATGTGCCGATGAGGAAAAAAAAAAGAATAGCAACGTTCTAAAGCGCCGAAAAAAGTTATTGAATCCACCTCAACTAGCCTGTAAACAAACGAGGTTTAATGAATGATTTGAGCAAGGTACGAATTCAGCTTTATGGTTTATTTCTTGAATTCTTTGCTGAACTCCTAAATACTTTCCAGCCATAATAACAGAGGCATTATCATATGCTTGGCCTCTACAGTAGGTCATCAGCTTGAATCTTGTCCAAAATCATCTTTGAAATTCCTTCAGCAGTTTTGTCTTTAGTTTCAATGAAATCTATAAAAGATTCCATTACTTTTACTTCCTGATTTTCAATTACTACGTATCTTAATACCTGACTTGTTTGATCTTTATGAGAAAGATCTGGAGTGTTTTCTTTTTTCCACACACTGAATAACGTATAGGGTAGGAAAATAATTGCCGATGTATGTAATAGAAGTCATTCTCGCTGATTGTCAGTTATAAACGGGGAATTCAAACAAGTAAGTATAGACGTTGTAGAAATTCCCCGAATTCGTCACAAAATAAGTAATGAAACATTCCGTGCTTCTTTCAATCGGTCCGAATTTGTAGTTGCGATAAAAATATAAAATGATTTAAATATTTACAAAATATTTTTATTATTATTATTAAATTTTGCCGCCCCCTAAAATGTGCCGCCCGGGGCGGACCGCCCCTGCCGTCCCCACTACGCTACGGCACTGGTTTCAACAAAAAAAAATTGTCCTCCATCGTCCTTCCGATTATTCCAACAAAAATTGTGATCGTCCAGTGACAGTTTCGTGACGATAATAATAATAATAATAAGGAGTTTATTTTATTTTATATTTACATTTTTTTACATATGCATGAATATGTTGGATAACATAATTAAAGAAGTTTATCTTTAAATTAATTATATTACAATAATCAAAAATAAAAGTCTGTCTTATTACAACCAAAAGTTATATAGCATTTACAAAGTAAAAAAGAATATGAAATTATTAATTATTATAAATAAATATAACTTATGGAAAATTTTATTAGTAACATTGTCCTAATATTTATATATTTTTTACAATTCATACATGTCACATTAATGCTTTTTCAAAATAAAAAAAAATCCCATTTATGTCCCGTAGGATGCGCATGGGGTATTTTTTGTTCAACAGATTATATTGTAATGGTTTCTACAATATGTATATTATTAATATTTTTTTTACCAAACTCTAATAATTAAAAAAAAAAAAAGAAAAACGAAGGAATTGCCTAAATTAAAAAAAAAACAAGTAAAATTTAAAACAGTTATAACTACTATAAAATATTAGGTTGAAATTACTTTAATTAGCATCTCTTTCATTTAGAGAATGAATAACAGACCTCTCAGTGTTTAAAATGAATGATTTAATAAATGACTTAAAAAGACCTTTTGAGTTATTGGTCGTTAAATACATTTTATATGTAACTGGCAAAAAATTGAAAATTATGATACTTAGAAAGCTAATGATCTTTGTCCTATGGTCTTATTTTTTAAAGCAATTTGTATGTTATCGTCAAGTTTATATCTTGTATTATAGTTATGTTGAGTTGAATGAATTATGGAGTTATTCTTATAAATATCTAAAACGACATTAAGAAAATATGTTTGCCTGATATCCAAAAGTGTTGTTTCTTTAAATAGGGAGTCTGATGGGTAAGTGTTGTTTTTATTATAAATTATTTTTAGGATTTTTTTTTGTATTATTTCTAATTTTTTTAGATGAGTTTTCAAGGCAGAACCCCATGAGGTGATTGCATAATTGACTCTGGATTCAACGAGTGCCTGGTATACAATTTTAAGGTGAGTTGTTTTTAAAATAGTTTTCATATACTTTAATTTATACAATAATGGCCTTAAATTATTCGTTACGTTATTTATATGCATATCCCATTTAAGGTGAGAATTAATAATTATGCCCAAGTATTTAATATGATTTTTTTATTTTATTATTTTATTTCCTATTATATCGGTCTGAAGAACTGTAAATTCGGGTAAAGTATTTTTATAGCTGCAGAAGGGAATAAAAAAGGTTTTTCATAATTAATTGTGAGTTTTTTGTAGTCGAACCATCCAGAAATGTTTTTAAAATCGTCCTCTATTAATTCTTTTAACTGTTGCCACGTATCGCCTTGGTAAAATATTGCTGTATCATCAGCAAATCCAATGACGTTTCCTTTAGTTTTTAAGTGAAATAAATTATTATATATATATATATATATATATATATATATATATATATATATATATATATATATATATATATATATATATATATATATATATATATATATATATATATATAGAGAGAACAAGATTGGCCCTAGAACGGTACCCTGAGGCACTCCAAAATTAATTTTATTATTGTTACTCACCGAATTTCCTATTCTCACAGCTTGTTCTCTGTCGTTTAAGTAACTTTTAAACAGGTTTAAAGGTACTCCGCGAATTCCTATGTCCTCCAAGGTCTCCAACAGCTGACCGTGAGATCAGTGTCGAAGGCCTTGGCAATATCCAGAAATATACATATAGATGGTTTGGCTGAGTCTATTGAATCGTAAATTTGGTTTACCAAAGTAATTATAGCATCATTCGTAGAAAAATTCTCTCGAAAGCCAAACTGAGATTTTGACAAAATATTATATTGATTTAAATAAGCGGATAATCGTGTTTTTACACTTTTTTCAAATATTTTTGAAATTGTTGAAAGCAGTGAGATTGGTCTATAATTTGATAAACATTTCTTGTCTCCCTTTTTGTGCAATGGAGTAATAATGGCCTTTTTAAATTCAACTGGGCATTGTCCTGTTTTAAAAATAGAATTTATTAAATCTACTAAATAAGGTGCAATTATTTCAGAAGTTTTTTTAATTACTTCGGATTTAATCTTATCTATACCTGGTGCTTTTTTATTTTTTTAATGTTTTTATTAAATTTATTATTTCTGGTTCTGTTACGGGTGTTAAGAAGAATGATGCGTTGTTAATTCGGAACTGATTTTTATTAAATGTAGGGTTATTCGAGACATCTATTTTTTCTGCCAGTTTTTCTCCAACACTACAAGAAAAGTGATTGAATTATTTTGCTATATGTAATGGATCCTTAACTGCGGTTCCATCCTCCGAAATTATTTCCTCTATTAATTCTTTATTTTGCTTATTACCACAACCTTTAGTTAGTGTCCACAGGTGCTTGGAACTATTTTTGTTTTCTGTTATTTGTTTTTCATAAAAATTTAGTTTTGCTGCCTTAATAGTTTTGTCAACAATTGCGCGGTAGTTTAGATACTCCAGTTTTTTTGCATTATCTGTACGATCTTTGTTAAATTCTTTGTAAAGTTTATTTCTTTTTTCAATAGAGTTTATTATGCCCTTAGTTATCCATTGTTTTCTTTTAATGTTTTTACGCTGTATTTGTGTACTATGTGTGTTTTTTTTTCGTGACGATTATTTTAGTAATCAGATAAATCCAAGTACTAGTTGGGCTGACCTGAGCACCAGGACCACTTTTTATATTAAAAATAAATAAATTTTTTTTGGCCGGTCATTTTCAAAAGAATTGTGCATTAAGAGGTTAAACTATTGAATAAACTGGTTTTATCCATTCATTGACAAATAAAATTAGCAAAATTCCTGTTAACAGACAGTACGCTCATGAATCGTATGGACTACACACTATAATTGCGAAGTCTTTCTTTCATTAATTCTGTGTTTGAATTATATTTCAACTCTATGAGCACAATTTTTCGAACGAACGAGGTTCAAAATAAATTTTCAGCTAAATTTTATTGCGAGATTGGCAAATATTCCATCACGCTTTTTAAAAGGGTAAATATTGAGTTTCCATTCATTAAATATTTATATTTATGCCTATCTACGGATATACAAGCTTTTTTAAATAAATGACGTAGCCATTTTGTTCCTTTAAAGTTATACGTCTAGATCAGTGATACTCAACCTGCGGCCTGCGGGCCGCATGCGGCCCGCTATCGTTTTTTATGCGGCCCGAAGGCTAACTAAAGGGCCCTGTAAACGATCAAATCATTTGTTAAATTTCACGTGTTTTTCAAATTATTTGATAGGGTGCCGATATGTTTGAGGCGTGTTTGTGCGTGAGGCAGACAATTCAATGACTTTAATTTTTAAATTATATTCAAATTTTTAAGAAATCTGATTAAAAAGCAGGCATTATTAACTTTTAATAATAAATTATTAAAGGTAGTGAAAAAATACCTATTTTAAAAATAATCAATACTTATTTGCAACAACTCATTTAGTAATCACAAGAAAAATTTAGGTCCGGATTAACAAAAAAAATTTAAATAATTGTGACTTTGAAACAACACCCTATATATTGAAATTTTCAAAATTCGTTAGCACATTTGAAAAGAGCACAAAAACTAAGTTTAATTTTCCTGGTCTTTTTTTATTTTATGCCCCGGTTTTGGGCCAGCTGACACACCATTTTTGAATAAGCTTTGGAATAACTGACTATATAAAAAACAGCTATGCCAAAATGCTCCGGTCAAATTTGCCTCTATCTCCTGGACTATAACAATATATTTTATATTGTAGGTTTTTATTTCAGATTTTATTTATTTTCAAATATAGTTTTTTTCATAACTTAAATAACATAAATTTCTTATAAATTCTGTAGAACTGATAGAGCTTTCTCTAACGTAGAAATTAGAATATATAAATTTGAGATTAAAACGGAAAGAAATGTACGACAAAAGGAATTTTGGTATTCGAAGCAAGGGGCAATGTGTTTGTCGATTTTGAAACAGCTTTTCCTTATAGTTTACGTGACGTTATTAGAAGGTGAGGTTGTATATCATCTGGGACGTCACTTAAACTGGTAATTCCTTCTTGTAGGTAAACTTTATTTTCTGGGGCGTTGCGAACAGAACGGCTTTCGAATATAGAGAGAAAATGGAGGCCTTTACGAATCTTGAACTCATTTTGTTTTCTAATTTATTTTGATGTACTTTTGTGGTTCTTTTAGAATAAGAAGAACAAGAAGAAAATATTATTGAGAATAATAGTATAAATGCGAATAAGAGAAAATATTATTAGGAATAGTTATAATTTGAATATATATTGCCAATTTTATATTCTAATTTTTTGTTTAGATTTTTCAATAATTTATAATAAATTCAAATTGGGCAACATTAAATTGGAGGGTCCGAGAAGTTAGCTACAGATATAAGGAAATGAAGGCGTGACAGTGTTGCCATGTGTTCTTAAAATAAATCGGAAAAGAACATGTGATATATTTTTATTAATTTATTTATTAACATGGAAAACATTAACTATGTAGATAAAATAACGAGAAAAAATTTTAAATTTCTCTAATTATGTCGACATAACAAGATTTTAGTATCAATAATAAAGTTAGAAAGTGTAAAATAAGTAAAATTCGGCTGCTTTAAGATTTTACTTAACATTGATTAAAGACAGAAATATTAAATATAATATAAATAATAACAGACTCCAGAATATATGCAACTGAAAACACACGTATACAAACAAGTCCACAGAAATATTAAAAAGCTGTGATAACAGGCTCCAGAATATATGCAACTGAAAATACAGATATACAAGTCCACAGTACTATTAGGAAAAATAATTTCTCTAAAATGGAAGTTATATTTATATGGATAAAAGGACTATAAGTCTTTCACGTGCTACAATAGTTGTAGGCATTTTAATATTTAAAAAAATACAAAATAAACACAAAAATAGCGTACTGACGAAGTGAACATTTTTCAGTAACTAAGGGCATTTCAGTATTCAGGTACATTCATTCCAAATAATAAAATAATAAAAAGAAATATTTATAATAATATAATAAAAGGAAAGTCATAAAATGTATATCTGCGGAACAACTGTGCAATCTGGCAAACGCAAATTTAAACGTTCCGACTCTATTGCCAAATCTCTCCAAAAATCTATCAGGGCAATTGCCACAAAAAAATTTCTAGTAATAAACTGCAATGAATATCAAAACAAGCAACAAATATTTATTCGTTCGTGTTTTACATGAATTAACAAATATCAAAATCCATAGAATAATGTAAAAAGGTAGTTTTTGAAGCTTTCTCTGTATATTTTTGAAATCTGCAATATATTATACATTATATACATTATAATCACATGGCAACACTGTCAAACTTCAATTCAACGTTCTATGAAAATCTAATGTGGCTAACTTCTCGGACCCTCCAACTTAATGAAGTCCTTCAAATTAATGCTTTTAAACTTAAAACCTTTTAAAATGTTACATTTTTATGTGACAGATCCCAGTGGCGGCTCGTATCACTTTAAGTAGGTAGTGCCAGAATTCGGGCAGCTGCCTAAATTTTTAGTGACGGGTTCACGATATTGTCAAAAAGGGTATAAAATAGAAATTTAAAAAAATAGGTACGGATACTTTTACATTATGTAGGTATACACAATTTCTGGGGTGTCAAGAAATTTAAACATTTGGAATGCATTCAGTGATTGATTTGACATCATGTCCGACGAACAAGTAAAATCTCCAAAATCTCTCAACTTATCTCCCTTTACACAAATATCGGAATATGTCTGTCGTTTCATCAGCAATCACTGCAACACAAAGATAATTTTCAATTTCTTTCCTTATTTCCTCGTGATAAACATCTAAGATGCACTGAAGGAGTTCATTTTGTGTTGTTTTGACGTACATGCTTTTAAAGATTTGGAACTTTGAATATGAACCTAAGTCGTTGTCTAATTCGGCTAACATTGAACAGTTCCATAAAGATGCCTCTATTTTATGAATTTTCCTTTCCGTTGTGATTTCTCAAAACTAACTCGAAAGCTCCACAAAACCATATAGATACAATTTTTAATTTTATTCAAAACATATCGATTCTTTATCCACTTCTTGTTCATTGTGTTTAATTAGACTATCACGATAAGCTGAGTTTAACTCGGGTTTTATTAAAAATAAAAAAATTTTAAATTACTTAAAAATATAATAGTTTATAATAAAAAGTATAATCATTAAAAATGTAATAATTATAAATACAAAACCGAGCGAGCGAGCGCGTAAAAAAACTCGAAAATATAATGTACTACCCTGTACGAGAATCTTTTTGGATCTACGATCCACTATTCACTCTATGCTGAGCTAGTAAAAAATATTAGATCTTCCTTGTCGAGCCAGGCACGAATAGTCTCATTAAAACGTGTATTAAAAGTGCAATATAGATCTATCTCTGTCATTTACATAGAATGCCCGTAAAATCTTTCTCTTTTCAGCCGAGCCGTCTAAGCTTTTGGCACTATGCGATCATCCCGTTCGCTATGAGTGGCGAGGGTTGCACTACACTGCACAGTTGCCAGATTTTATATAATTTATAAAGAGAAAAGAAATACGCACAAAAAATAAACGGGCATTAAAACGGTTTAAAGATAAAAAAAAATATGTCTCTGCATAAAAATAAGGTAGTGCCATGGCTCCATGGCAGTACCTCACCGACCGCCACTGACAGATCCGGAAGATCATGCGTAGACGCCGTATTTGTACTGAGACAAATCACAAAAAGGCCATCGAGTACAATAAACCAGCATATATATGTTTTATAGACCTGACAAACGCTTTCGATCGCATCCAAGTCGAAGACGTCTTACACTTACTGTATAAAAGAAACATACCAATCAATATTATACAAACCATCGAAAACATCTACTTCCATAATCGAATAGAGGCAAAGATAAATGGAAAACTAAAACTAACACAGTTTATATCAGTACAAAGCGGAGTCAGACAAGGTGACTGGTTAAGCCCACTGCTTTTTAATATAATAATGGACGAAATAATAGAAGCAGTACGTAAAGGTCATGGGTCATGGTTACAGAATGGGGAATAAAGAAATCCAAATATTATGGTATGCAGACGACGCCGCATTAATCGTCGAGACAAAAGGCGATCTCCAAAGATTAGCACACATCATCAATACACCAGCTAAGAAATACATTATGATAATATCAGCAGAAAAAACCAAATGTATGACAACACAAATACCCACTATGATGTAAAATCGAAATTGATGCAAAAATAATAAAGCAGGAAGCAAGGTTTAGATATTTGGGAATAGATATAACCAGCTACGGAGATATTGAAGAGGAAGTACGACAACAAAGCTTAAAAGCAGATAAAGCGGCGGGATCTCGTAATGATACAATCTGGAAGAACAAAGACCTTAAGGGAAGACACAAAAGCAAGAATCTATAAAGCAGAAATTCGACCTATATTGACATACACAGCGGAGACAAGTCCTGACACATCTAAAACGAGACGACTACTAGAAACAACAGAGATGAAAATACTTCGACGAAAATCAGGGAAATGTCTGGTGGATAGGGAGGGAAGCGAAAACGTAAGAAGATCATGCAGTGTAGAAGACATAAATGGATGCGTGACAAAACGGAATCAGGAGTAGAACGAACACATTAGTAGAACGTGTGTAGACTACTCGATTGTCGAAAGAAATACAATAAAAATTATTTAAATAAAAGTTGAGGCATAGATCGGACCATGATTTAAAAATATTTTCAAATATACAGGGCCACCCGTTTTGATAGAGTGACACAGACTTATGTTTTTTTAATGGAATACCCTGTATATTTTTACATTTATGGATTCTCCTCGATATCTCCCTTCCTAAAATTGAGGTTTTGTAATATTGTATGGCGTAGTTTAAAAAATATTTACGTTTTTTTTTAATAATTTCGTAGCACCATTCACACTCTGTAGAATTGTAGTGATTTGACATAAAAAACTCTGTTTAGGTTCAAATGATTTTTAATATGGTAAATAGGGGAGAGCAATTAGAACGAAAACATGCATTGTTTCGGAAAAATTCAAACAAGCTTATATTTTTCTAAAACTTTTTTTGTTAGTTTATATACATGTTAAAGTAAAAAGTTCTACTCGCAGATTTGGCCGCTAATTGTTTATTAATTGTTTAAACAATAACAATTATTTTGTATAAATAATTTTAAAAATATCGTTAAATTCATCATTTTAGTTTGATAAAATATGTTTCTATTTTGTTTTTGATTATACTGAATCCGAATATGGCATTACAATTTGAAAATTCTTATACAGAAGCTCTTATACTGTATGTCTGCGTAGCTAGGAACCACATAGAAAACTTTTTTATTATCAATTTTACGAAAAAAGTTATTCTTCATAAAATGCTCTGGATAGTCAAAAATTTAAAACTCAACCATCAGATATCAAATTTTATCAATTTTATACGAGTTATGTCAAAAATATTCACTTCGTTAAAGAGTAAAGTACCTTTATATTTCAGAATATCAAAAAATGCTATTATGAAAAGTTGTTTGAAATTAAAAACTATGTTTAAATATACAATTACATTATTCTAATCGAAATTTTTTTTTCAATTTTTCTCAAATTACGGATACTCATCATCATTTTATTACAATTATGATAACTATTTTATTATCACTTTTACGAAAAAAAGTTATTCTTCATAAAATGCTTTCACTGGTCTTAAATCTAAGATACAACCATCAGAAATTAAACTTTTTTAATTTTATACGAGGTATGTAAAAAATATGAATTCTTCTCAACAGCTAAGTGCCTTTATTATACACAATATTTTAGTTAGAAGGATGTAATTAAACACTAAAACAGATTTTTTAATTCCAAACAACTTTCCTTAATAACAATTTTCGATATTGTGAAATTTAACGATACTTTACTCTTGAGTGAAATTCACATTTTTTGACATACCTCGTATAGAATTCATTAAATTTTATATTTGATGATTGCATCTTAGATTATATACGATGCAAAGTATTTTATAAGGAATAACTTTTTTTCGTAAAACTGATAATAAAAAAGTTATCAATAGGTTCCAAGTTACGCAGACATACTGTATAAGAGCTAAAAAAATGTTTTTGCTGAACATTTATTATTGTTGAAATTTATTATTAAATGTATTTTAGGTAAGTTTTACAGAAAAAAGTTTTGATCACTTTATATAAACATTTTTTTAGCTGGTAATTTTCGGATTTTGTATTACATTTTTGTTATCTTTCTTAATTTTCTCAAAAAGAAATAGTCAATTTAATTTCTAAAGTAAAATAATTCAGTACATTTTAAAGACTGCATCCTAAGATTTAAAAAAGTACTTATAAAACTGTAATAGATCTGTTCAAACTTGAGTAATACCGTCTTAAAGTGGTGGTAATTCTCTAAAACTACGATGATTTCAAAAATTACATTTTTTAAGACGTCATATCATTTAAATTAAATTTTTGAGATTTTTTTTTGAATAAAGCAGCATTTAGTACGATGCTTGAAAGGTAAGTTGTGCAAAATTGAGGGTTTTATAAGAAAAATTGTATTAGTTACAAATTTTTAAATCATTTTTAAACAAAATTCATGTAAGGCTCAGTTTCCGCCCCCACCGTACTTATGCCCATACATTTTACTTTTTTTAATTATAACCATAAGATAGCTTAATTATTCTTCTTTTAGGTTCAATTTGTAAAATTTTACTTGATCCATTAGTTAAAGAATTACATTAAAATAACTCAACCGTACACTTCGCCGTACGCTAGTTTACAGTGCGCCAATGTTTGTGAGAAGGGTGACTTTAGCGTTATAAATAAAAAATTATAGAAGATACAGATTTAATTTTAGAAAATTCTTTATATAAGGTATTTTTTTGTAAAATTTTCTGAATTTTTTAATGGTCACGTCAGTTGTGTTCTAAAGTAGATATTTTCAGAGTCATTTAAAAAACATCAAATTTCGTAGTTCATTTGTTTAATAAAAAATGAAGCACCCACTTCTCGAGTAGAACTTTTTGATATGTTGTTTATTAATCATTTTTTAATGAAATTACAAAAAGTTCTATCTTGTTTGATTTTTTCCGAAGTGAAAATCTATATGCACTCCCCTAGTAGTATTGTTAAAAATTATTAGTATAGCGAAACGTTTAATTTTAGTATACAGGGTTGGTCGAAACTCGGAATGAGTATTTTCTGAGTTTTCTTAAATGGAACACCCTGTACTTTAGTATTGTAATGAAATTATATTTTATGGTACTTTTTTATTTTAAGCATTCTCTATATCTATCTGGTTTAATTTGTGAGTTATTTGTGATTTTTGGAAGTTATACTTCTTTAGGCGCGATCAAAAATGCTGGTCCTGGGCGCGTTATGCGTTATACGTTTGCTCTGATTGGGTGTTCAAATGACATGTCAAAAATTATCCAATATTGCGGCTGTGGCGCCGTTGTGGTTTGTTGTGGTTATGGTTGTTAAGTTGTGTTTTAAAATTTGTGAGAACAGAGACAAAAGTGAGTTAATAGTTTTACTGACGTTTTAAAGAGTTTTTACAGAGCCCATGAAAAAATTATAATATAAATTTTTTGTCGAGAAACGACGTTTTTTAGAGTTTATACGATTCCTCACGAGAAAAACAATTGTGGGGACTCTCCAGTTTATAAAAAATAACGTATTAACGTTATTTTTAATTTTTGGTATTATTTTAAGTATTAAAATTTGTTTAATATTTAAATCAAAATACAATTAAAATGTCTAAAATATATTTGTTTCGTTGAAATCATAAAAATAGAAGTATAACTTCTTACGTGCGTACAAAGTACACACACTCTTTTTTATGCCAAACATTAATTGCAATAAAAAATTCAGTGATATTTTATTAGGTGGGCCGTATTATTCAATCAAAATCATTTTTCGAAAATAAATACATATTAACCTAGAATCTAGACTGATCCTCAATTTATTAATATTGGGTGTGTCATCAAAATACATACGTAGTTATTATTGTTAATGTCCGACTGGTATATTATTTGACAAATAATGACATGATTTCGAAGTCAGTTAAATATGATATAATGCCCTAGGGCGTTATTTTGAAAAACAACTCCATTGGGCGTTAAATTTAAATAACTAGTTAAATACTGTCAAGTTGACAAATAAAACTATGGTTACTTAAAAGTAAAACTATGTTTACCACAATTACGTTACGACTATTATTGCTGCTAAATGTACTTATTTGAAAACTAATTAATTCAAAATTCATTCAAATTTTTTGCATATAAAGAAGAATTTAGTCGGACATTAAACGTTGAAGGCACCACGGGTATTATAGATAATAGCGGGCTATAGGCCCTCGGTATATACACCATTGACCTCAAGCGTTATTATCCTTATAATAACCTTGGTACCTTAATAACTATAGTGCGTAAAGTATTAAGAGGAAACAGTAGCGATCAACAGGTAGCAAAAACGCGTTCCAAGATTGTGGCTGTAATTTTTAATATTGTTTCGAGATATTTGGCACACGTATTCGTAATATAACAAAGAATGGCGGTCCAGAGCCCAATTTGAAAAATATATTAATATGTGGAAATTACTCTGTAATTAAATACAATATTAAAAAAACGAGCCTGTACCGCCATTAAGAAGAACAAAAAATACACTTTCCTCAAATAAATTTTTTATCCGATGCCTAGATTTTGTGTCATCTTGGAACTACTAAAATTTTTTATTTCATTAGTAGTTCCAAAATGACACAAAATCTAGGCATCGGATAAAAAATTTTATTTCAAGAAAGTGTATTTTTTTGTTCTTCTTAATGGCGGTACAGGCTCGTTTTTTTAATATTGTGTTTAATTACAGAGTAATTTCCACATACTAATATATTTTTCAAATTGGGCTCTGTACCGCCATTCGTTATTATATTACGAATACGTGTGCCAAATATCTCGAAAAAATATTCAAAATTAGAGCCGCAATCTTGGAACGCGTTTTCGCTACCTGTTGATCGCTACTGTTTCCTCTTAATAAAACATTCAATATTCTACCTAGTTTTGACTTTGACACTAAACTTTCTTAAATATTTGATATTATACTATCTTTGTAGTTCCATTGGCAATGTTACCATTAGTAATATGAATTTTTCTAATGACTGATTAATATGGTTTTTGTGCTAGGAGAGTAGAACAAAAATTTGCTACTAGTAATAAGAATTTCTTCTTCTTCTTTTTGTATAGACATGATACTGTCTGTTTTTTGAAAGTGACTCTAGTAAGTTGTCGTTCCATCGTTTTCGTGGTCTTCCCACTGATCGTCTTCCTATTGGGGAACCGCCTCTCGCTGTCCTTACTACTCTCTATGTTGTTATTCGGCTGATGTGGTTATTCTATTCTATTCTTCTGTTCCTTACCCAGTTATTAATGTTGTCCACCTTGCATCTCCGTCGTATATCTGTACTTTTAGCTCTCTCCCATATAGTCTTACCATCGAATAAACGGTTTGAGGTCATTTGTTAAAGAAAAGCGCCCCACGCTTTTCTTTAACGAATATGTTAGATTTTTTCAGTTTATTTTTTATTTTTTGCTTTTTAGTTGATTTTTTTATATTCTTAATTCTAATCACTCGTAACTAAAGAAAAGCGTTTCTTAAATTTTTTTTTTATATTTTTTTATATACCTACATAACTCCTAAGAGAAGATATTCTGTAAACGAAAAAATTACCTACACCATTTTTAATTCCCTACGTTTTCGGGGAAATAGAATAAAATATTTTTTATAAGGAACTTCATCAGTGCTTATCTTTATTAAAATCTTAAAACCGAAAGTAAATTGCCTACGGCACGGAAATCTTAATTATTATGCTACTTTATAAATTTATTACGTAAAAAAATGAGAAAAAGAATTTTCAGATTACGATCCGCGTAAACCTTACTTTAAATAATGGTTTCCCCATTAAGGGACTACTCGACCTTTATAATATTTCTTACAAAAGATAATGGGCTAAAACAATAATTATGAGGTATGAAACATTGATGTAATTTAATCGTTACAATGTGATAATCTAGTACATTGAATCATGTTTTTTCACCCAGATTTTAAAGAACTACTTGGATTGACATGAAATTTGGCACACACATAGCTAACATGTCAAAGAAAAATGATATTGTGTTGATGTGTGCTTTTGCCCAGGGGGTGGGATTCATATATGTTCATATTTCAACAAAAAAAAAAACACGTTTTTAGACGGTTTTTGGCAAATAACTCAAAAACTAATAGTCCAAGAGGCGAAAGCGGATTTTGCCTCGTGATAAGTAATATGGAGAAACTATAAATGAATACGTTGAATTAGTCGTGTACATCACTATTCCACACGGGCGGAAACCAGAGCGGGGAACGAGGGTAGTTATAAGGGGTCAAAGTCGCCCTCGGTCCCCGCTCTGGTTTCCGCCCGTTGATATTAGGACACTGTATAAAATATGTTTTAAGTTAATTCTAAGTAACCTTATAAGATGTGTACGATTAGATTGACATTGACCGTAGTGAACTAATAGACGTATTGTTGTTAGTTAACAATAAAATATAAAATAGACGACAACACACATGATGATAATATATTATTTTACGTAGAATTGCGGCATGCCTTGGGGCAGGCTGATTTAATATTATTGTTTGCATTAAAAGTTCGAAGACTAGTGAATAAAGTATATTGTTAGCAGGTGAAGTCGTAATTATTTAAATAAGGACTATAAGGGTTATTTGAGCACCAACCCTTCAGCTTTTCCTTACACCGTGTGGCGAAGTCATGTTTTACACGACTAATTCAACATATCCCCGTATAGTTTGTCCATATTACTTATAACGAGCAAAATCCGCTTCTATCTTTCCGACTATAAGTATTCTATCGAAAAAAACATTATTAGCAAAAATATAGCCTGTAAAAAATAAAAAATAATTACACTTTTATAAAAAAGAACTTTTTTTAGAGGATATAAAATAATTTAACGAAATAAAATGCTAAAAATTTCAAAAATTACACTGTAATAAAAAGTACCTTTTATAATATCACGGTTTTGTTATTGTATATTTATAGGACACAACATGTTTCGAAAGAATAATTAACTTATAAAATGTGGATTTTTAGTAGGTGTATATTGGTTATTTTTTATAATTATGATTCCAAAAATTACAGTAGTATAAAATAGTACTTTTTATAACACCACGGTTGTTTAAAATGATATATACAGTGCGCTGAAATAAGTGTTACCCCCTTATTAGCTTTTTAAAATAATCATGGTATATTATAGCATCAATGTTTCGAACTTTACGAGATCCCTCTTCAGGTGACAAGCATAACTCTGATTTTTTTTTAAATGGGAAAGTACATCATGTGACACCTCATTTAAAACCTTTTGAAATACTGATTACAAAAATCTATAACGCTTTAAACCTATTTGATAGCGTAGGCGCAAAATTTTGATCGAATTATTTTTAAACGCATTTATTTTTTTCGAATCCTGAGAAAACTGATAAGTATTTTTGAAAAATTTAAACGCAGAATGAAAGATTACATTATTACGGTGGGTTGAAAGTCACTTATAATAAACAAAAAGTTTCTTTTGAATGATATATTTGAAATTAAAATTCTCTTTTTTTCCCTCCTGTGACTTATTAAAATATACATTATAGAAGTTCTCAGGGACTTTCTACCCTCAATAATCATCATCATCAGTAGCTCGACAACCCTTTTTGGATCCTGGTTTGTTCTAGGATTTTCCGCCATTCTGTTCTGTTCCTTGCTTTTTTCTTCCAGTGGGTAATCCAGTGGTGTTTTCAGATCTTGTTCCACTTGTTCCATGTATCTAAGTTTGGGTCTTTCCTTTGACCTTCTCCCTACTGGTGTTTGCTTCCTCAATAATACTGTAGTATTTTATACTGCGTTTAAATTTTTCAAAAATACTTATTAGTTTTCTCAGTATTAGAAAAAAAAAAAATGAATGCATTTAAAAAGAATTCGGCCGAAATCTGGCTTCTACGCTCTCAAAAAGGATAAAAGTATTATACATTTTTGTAATCAGTATTGCACAAGCTTTTAAATGAGGTATTAAATGATGTACTTTCCCATTTAAAAAAAATCAAACTTATGCCTGTTACCTGAAGAGGGATCGCGTAAAGTGCGAAACATTGATGCTATAATATACTATGATTATTTTAAAAATCGGCATGTCCAAGTGTTTTGCTTATGTTCTAAAAATAAAGAAGTTAGGGGAGAAGAGGGGTAACACTTATTCCAGCCGCCTGTCTGTATAATTTTAAGTACATAAACTTTTAATGTTATTTATTAAAAGAATTAAAACAAGATACGCAACAGCCGGGTTCCAACTCGGGAACTCTCGATGTGTAGATATCGATTTATTAACGTACTTTAAAATATCATTGCATTAGTCACATTTTTAAAATAGTTTGAAATTTAAAAAAATCGATTTATCCATACAGTGTGATTGGTTAGTGGGGTCAAGCTCCGTAGATCCGTCATAGTAATAGATAGCAATAAAAGTTAATAACAAAAATTGTAGCCAACTTTGATTATAGATAGGGTTACCATAATTTATTAAGGCCAAATCCGGAGAGGGGTAGAACAAGGAGTTGTAGAAAATGTAAAATGTGAATTTGACCGTGAGTGTTGCTACCTCTACATTGTACATATATACGAATTGCTTAGTCTGTACTGGGCCCAGGGATAGGATGTTCTTCATCTGTTCTTCTTTCGTACTTTTGAGAAGACATAATTTTTCTCATAAGTGGCTTGTCATTTTTTATTTTCTCATGGAATTCGGAACATGACGTTACAGAATTTGCTTTAATATTGAGAAGCTCCTTTACAACAGGTAGAGATAATCTTCCTCTTTCAGCCGTCCATATAAAATTCATCATAGAAAAAATACGTTCAGCAGGAGCCGAAGTACCAGACAGACAAAAGATGAATTCTACTGTTTTAAAAATATTCGTTCAAGGAAACGTTGCTTTTAGAAAACGCTTCAAATATTTCTTGCCATTTGTAATGCGTGTTTTTTGGTTTCTTCTTTAGGTAGTAAAGTCCATTTAGGTTTCAGCTTCTTTAGAACTTCGAGAAGTGACGAGGGCTCATCAAATAATTCGTCCACATTGACAGAATTCGGTACAACGCTGACTATAGTTAAAGCGCTCTCTTCCATCTCTTTCCAAGTAGCCTTGTAGCATTAACCATTTGATTTAGCGCAGAATGAAATTTCCCACCGTGGGTTTCCCACCGTTGGGCCAAGTATTTTCCATTTTTGTAGTAAAGAAAAAAATCCGGACATTTCTCATATCCGGACGCCAATCCGGACATGTCTTTTAAATCCGGACTGTCCGGACGAAATCCGGACGTATGGTAACCCTAATTATAGATTAATCAGTAATCGTAAATTGTCAGTTTTAGACAATTCAGTCATGGCTTACTTAAAATTTGGAAAGGTTTAGACCCGTAATTATTAATAATTTTGCTCTGAAAAAATGAAAATATCTCGAAAACTAATCAATTTACACATTGGGAATGTTATATAAAAATTAAAGTATGGTAATGCTACTTTTCGATAATGATATAAAATACAGGGTGTTCTATTTAAAATTACTGAGAAAATAATCTACTTGCGTTTTGACTCACCATGTATTCAATATACAGAAAATTAGCAATATCAATATTTTACGAAAATTTTGACAATAAATAAAACAAGAATATGACGTCAATAAACAAATCTTTATATTTTTGTAATGGAAAAGTTACGAAGAGTTCGAATATAAAATAAAATATAGGGTGTTCTATTAAAAAAAACAAGAGCTTGGTCTGCCACTGTGTTATCGAACACCCTGTAACATTATAACTAATTTTGTAATGTGAAGCTCAAACTTCGCTCAATTTTTGTTATTAAGTTTTATCGATATACATTACTATAACGGATCTACGGAGCTTTACCCTACTAATTAATCACCCTGTATAATAGCAGTTAAATAATGCATTGTTAGCTAGTTCTGAGCTATTCTGAAAGTTTCAGGTGCCTAGGTAGCCTAGAACTATTTTTAAAATGGATTACAAAATTTGCGGAAACCGTGACATCGACCAAGCCAAGTATATAAAAATGTTTTAAAAAATGTGTATGTGTGGAGTCGGTCAACAATCTGTTATTAATTTTTATCGCACAATTATCAATAGTTCAGAGAAATAAGGATAAAAATATCATGTTCGTGATACAACCCCCTCCAGGCCGAAACCAAATTTTTTGAGAAGTATATACATCTATATTAATAACCTATATGTTACCTGCAGCCGTTTTTGATGATATATATAGTTATAAACAAATGAAGATCAAAAAACGGTAAATTTTCGCTTTTTTCGTCTATAACCAAAAAGTTAAATATTTTAAAGAAATTTAAGTGTGATAAACTCATAAACCGTATAAAAAACTTTAATATGGCGTTCGTTGAATATGTCTATCCTTATCGGTTGCTTAGAAAATTGCAAAATAAATCAAAAATTTTGAGTTTTTACAAATATTCATAACTTATGTAAAAATTAACCTAGAACGTTCTTATTACACGTAATGCTGAGACTTCTGGTGCTTAAATCATACCCTAAATTTCAAAGCAATTGGTCAAATAGTTTAAAAGGTATTTAATTTGTTTATCCCAAATTAATTTTTTTTGCAACGCTATAAGTCAGAAAATGATGAAGTTACAGTAATACATTGGATAGTTTATGAAAAAAGAAAATTTATACTATTAACTTAATTAAAAAAAAAATGACAAAAAATAATTCTAAATACTGCAAAATTATTTTGCAAAAACATGTGAATTAAAAAAAGGGGGGGGGGCTAACTTCGTCCCTAAGTGTCCTAGGACAATTGTTTTTCTTTTTAAATGTGTATAAAAATTCAACCTTTCCAAATATGAAAAAATAATTTTTCTACGGGTAACGGTTAAAAAGTTATTCTAATTATTTATAAGTAAGCAAAGAATCCACGTGTTTTTGCAAAATAATTTTACACTGTTTAAAATTACTTTTTGTCATTTTTTTTTAATTAAGTCAGTAGTATAAGTGTTTTTCTTCCATAAACTGTCAGAAGTCTTACTGTAACCTCATAATTTTCTGACTTGTAGTGTTACAAAAAAATGAATTTGGGATAAACAAATTAAATAACTTTTAAACTATCTGACCAATTGCTTTGAAATTTAAAATATAATTTAAGCACCAGAAGTCTCAGCAATTAGTGTAATAATTAATTTTTACATAAGATATGATTGTTTATAAAAACTCAAAATTTATGATTTATTTTGCAATTTTCTAAGCAACCAATAAGGATAGACATATTCAGTGAACATCATATTGAAATTTTTTAGACGAATTATGAGGTTCTTACTCTCAAATTTGTTTCGAAATGCTTAACTTTTTGGTTATAGACGAAAAAAGCGAAAATTTACCGCTTTTTGATCTTCATTTGTTTATAACTATGTATATCATCAAAATTGGCTGCAGCAAACATATAGGTTATTAATATAGATGTCCATACTACTCAAAAAATTTGGTTTCGGGCTGGATGGGGCTGTGTCACGAGAAAAATCTTATTTATCTGGACTAGAATGTCCTCGGGTTATTACTACTGATAATTTAAGATACCTGTCTTTAAAGCATATTTAAGAGAACAAGGTAAATCATTCCGTAAATCAGACCCACAGTATCACAAATAAAATTTTTGTTATTATTCAAACAATGTGTGCACAACAATTTGAATCGGTGTAATATTCAAATAATTTTCAACTGAAACCAGACAACGCGGTGTTATAATGAATAAAATTCACTGGCGGTCCATAAGGGATGTAAATGGATTAAATACTTGAAGGTACATATTAAAGGTAATAAAAATAGACCAAAAACTGGTATCAATTATATTAATATATGTATATTTAATTAAAATAAAATACCATATAAAATATAATACGACAAAGGAGGAACTTAAATATACAGTGAGCACGTAAAGGTTGGAATAAATTCATTTTCTCGAGAATGGAGAATTTTGGTAAAAAATCCCGAAACAGATCAATTTTTATTTTTAAATTGCGACTTTTTGACATATGTATCATACTAGTCACGTCACCGATCTGGACGTGATAACGTCATCTATAATTTTTTTAAATGAGAATAGGGGTCATGTGATAGCTTATTTGAAAGATAATTCAATTCTCTATTCGGTAATATAAACATTAACATAATTATTTATAGAGGGTGCTCAAAAAAAATTTTTTTTGAATTAAATTTATTGACATAAAAAGAAGAATGTGTGTAATATATTTAACTTAAAATACATTTTACTGCTATCAGAAAGAACAGGAAATAATGCTTGTTTGACAAATAAATATTGTTTTTTTGCATAAA
Organism: Diabrotica virgifera virgifera; assembly: GCF_917563875.1. NCBI lineage: Eukaryota > Metazoa > Arthropoda > Insecta > Coleoptera > Chrysomelidae > Diabrotica > Diabrotica virgifera. The sequence goes on from NC_065446.1 coordinate 7,302,068, forward strand.
TTCAATATTAAAGCCGCCACCCACCTTCTTCTTGACAGTTTGAGCATTTAATTTAAGCGAAAAGCAATGATTATTTTCCAAATAAACTTTTTTTTCTGTTTTCTGAGAGCAGTAAAATGTATTTTGAACTAAATAAATCACATTCATTCTTCTTTTTATGTCAATAAATTTAACTCAAAACAATTTTTTTGGACACCCTATATAAATAATTATATAAATGTTTATATTACTGAATAGAGAATTAAATTACCTTTCAAATGAGCTATCACACGACCCCTATTCCCATTTAAAAAAATCATCGATGACGTCATCACGCCCAGATGGGTGACGTCACTAGTATGATATATATACCAAAAAGTCGTAATTTAAAAATAAAAATTGACCTCTTTCGGGATTTATTCCAACCTTTACGTGCTCACTGTATATCTATACAGGGTGTCCAGAAACTCTACCGACACGGACAAACGAAGACAGGAGATTCCTCAGATAATTTTAAGACAATTTAACCCAATTCGAATAGTCCAAAAATGCTTCCTAAGGGAGCCAGAGCTCTTTGAAAGTGGCGTCATGTAATTAGTTTTTCTTAAATACCTCCAGAACGCTTCTATTTAGTAAAACAAAAATTGGTATGCACATTTACTTTTTAGAGATGGATCGATTCCATCCATTGCGAATTTCTAGTACCGGTCATAGGCGTCCGTTTTGGGTAAGGCAACGGTTATTTTATCGCATAACTTTTTGTCTTTAACTTTTATGCATTTTTGACAATGGATTATTAAATTGTGGGGTATTCTAGTACTAAAAGGGGTTCCCGGTGAATTCGTAACTATTTTAATCCCCCATCCTAATTACAGGCCAATTGGTAACTCTGGCCCTCAGGTAATTTTTCGGTAACCAATCAACTACCGGTGAATTCGTAACTAAATAAAGGTATAATCTTTTAGACGTGAAATAAACATATGGAAAATCTGTTTGCTTTTAAATTATCAAATGGATTTAAATAATTTATCATTGCTGAACATCTAAATATTGAATTTACAACTAATTGATAAAAACCAAGCTCGTGTAGAGCTATACTTCTATACGTGCTGGAAATAATATTTATAACACGTGTAAATGAAACACTATAATATTGTTTCAATTATTTTATTAAGATATTTCAATTTTTGTTATTTTTTACAGGAACATATAATACAAATATAATGTTTTTCAGCAAACCAAGAAACATTCGGTTTAGATTTAAGGTATTAGATTTCATCAATGGTTTCGAATTCACCTGAAGAAAGTTTCGAGTTGGCAGGTCGGTAAAAGAAAAGTTATGAATTGGCCGGTGTACATTTTGATTTGAAAATTTTTGTCATTAAAGGTTACGAGTTGGCGCGTGTCCCTAAATGGTACTCTTGCTTTAAGACGGTAGGACACACCGTTTTCTAGAAAAAATCGATTTGAAAGTTTTTCGTCTTTGAAATTTGAAAAAAAAAAAAAATGAAAAAACTTAAAATAAACGATGTATTTTACCAACATAAACTGAGAGTAACTTTTAGTACTCGAATACCTCATAATGTAATAATCTAGTGTCAAAAATGCTCACAAATTAAAGACAAACAAGTGAGCCGTCTAGTTTCAAAACCAGGTATGTCACTTTTTACAAATTGTTCAGGAAGAAGGAAAAACTTATAACTAGCTTGTTTTCTCTTTATTGATTTTTTAAATATTTTATATAAATTGTTCATAGATGAATACATCCTTGACTGTGTTTTCACTTTTGACCAATAATTAGTTTTTGAAAAAAAATATAAAATTTTGGATCTACCTGGTTTTGAAACAAACTTTAGTAATGTATCTGGTTTTGAAACAAACTGTAGCTGATTTATATGGATTTGAAACCAAAATAATACGAAAACACGTGTTGTCTCAATAACAGCAACAAAGCAACAATAACCACACATGCCACACAAAGCTACGTGACGACGTTCGCGCACGATCTCTGCGCTGCGGCTGGCGCAGAATGCCCTCCCCTAAGCGGATCTACCTGGTTTTGAAACCAACCTTGACTTTAGCTAATTAATTCGAATAGGATTTTTGAACATTCTTACTTGGCACACATATGGATCCGCATTTTAACTCAATAAAAATAACTTAAAAATAAAATCTGAAAAAAATGGATATACCTGGTTTTGAAGCTAGATGGCTCAAGTTATGCTATAAAATAGCTATTGACTTACCCAAAACGGACGGCCATGACCAGTACTAGAAACTTGCAATTAATGAAATCGATTTATCTCTGGAATATAAATAAATATACCAGTTCTCCTCTTTCTAAACAGTTTTTTTTTTGATTTTTTTTTTAATTTAAAAAGCGAACAATTTTCAAATCAATTTTTCTGGAAAACGGTATGTCCTACCTACTTGCAGCAATAGTACCTTTTTGTACTAGTATACCTCACAATTTAATAATCCAGTATCAAAAATGTATAAAAGTTATGCGATAAAATGACCGTTGCCCTACCCAAAACGGACGCCTATGATCGGTACTAGAAATTCGCAATAGATGGATTAGATTTATATCTGGAAGATAAATATGCGTAGCAATTTTTGTTTTTCTAAGTAGAAGCGTTCTGGAGGTATTTAAGAAAAACTAATTACAAGACGCCATCTTCAAATAGTTCTAGCTCCCTTGGGAAGCATTTTCGGACTAGCTGAATTGGGTTAAATTATCTTAAAATTATCTGAAGAATCTCCTGTCTTCGTTTGTTGGTAGAGTTTCTGGATACCCTGTATATAAATATCCACAAGGAAGAATTTCCTGTAGCTGACTGTATACTATTAATTACAAGTTTTAATGAAAAATGTTAAATACAAAAGTTAATATAAATACAGCGGAAGTTTGAAAAACACTTGAAAATCTGAAGAACAGAAAAGATGCAGGTAAACACGGAATATCAAACAAATTACTTAAATATTCTGGATCAGCAGTGACAGAACAATTAACAACATTAATTAACAAAATTATAAAATACAATAAAATCCCAGAAGTATAGATAACGAACGAATTCTACTATTCAAAAAAGGAGATAAAAACTGCCAGAAAACTACAGAGGTACAGTGGGTGATCAAATTATTATAGCCACCTAATAAAATTCAATTTTTTTTACAAAAAGGCTATAATTGAGCTGTATAATATATTAATGAGTTTGTTTCCATTTGATTATCATGTAAAACTATATGAAAATATAATAGATATAGTATTTTTACTACAAAAGCGATATTACGTAGGTCAAACTTTTTGACGTAAGAGAACTGTCAAAACATTAGAATGTGACTTTTCATCATTGCCATGTTTATAATAAACATGGCAATAATGAAAAGTCACAATCTAATGTTTTGACAGTTCTCTTACGTCAAAAATTTTGACCTACGTAATATCGCTTTTGTAGTAAAAATACTATATTCTGGTAATAGTGGCAACACAGCAGGCGTCGTAATGCGTGACTCAGATTCCATTGTTTGACAGTGCTCCCCAGCCTAGCTTGCAACTCTTGTGCATATATTTTTTTGTATTCTTGTTGTTTATGAGTTATAATAAACTTTGACAGTTTTCATTGCTCTCTAGTGATATTCTGGCAGCCCTACACTATTTTTTGTGAATTTAGCAAACATTGCATGTTCGTTACACCAGTGGTACCAGAACATCATGGGAAAAGCCAAAGACATCTCATCAAGGAAAAAGCAGAAATAAAAACTTTATTATTGAACACCGATCACTCCAACAAAAAATTAGCATCAATTTCTAAAGTTTCAAAGGCAACTTTGGATCGTATAAAGAAAAAACTTACATACCATTAATAATCAAAAAGTAAAATTTTCTCAGGTGGCTCTAATAATTTGATCAACCACTGTACATGTCTATTAAGTCTGGATCCCGCGTATGAAAAAAAAGTTGATTAATAGCAAGCTGAAAATTTGTTAATAGCTTAAGGGTGTCTAGTCGGATAAACCTTGATATATGGGAACACTGGAACAGGGGCAATTTTAATTGTGGAACAGGTTAAAAATTTGGAATGGTCAGACCACGAAAACGCCACATTTATTTTGTCCGACAGAACAAACTTAAACTCTCCGAACAGAGATTAAACTCTCATGCAAAAATCAGACTGCTATTTATCACCAAATGGGCGTTTTAACGAGTGGAACATGTAGAATATGACAAATGACAGGAATTATGACAGGTGATAAATAGCAGTCTGATTTTTGCATGAGAGTTTAATCTCTGTTCGGAGAGTTTAATTCTGTTAAGTCTGACCGTTCCAAATTTTTAACCTGTTCCACAATTAAAACTGTCCTGTTCCAGTGTTCCCATATATCAAAGTTTATCCGACTAGACACCCTTAAGCTATTAACAAATTTTCAGCTTGCTATTAATCAACTTTTTTTTTCATACGCGGAATCCAGACCTAATCAATTTGTTAAATACTACCCTAAATTTCAAGTAAAATTTTACAAGTATTGGTCGGCCGGTATTTGGGATCCAGACCTAATCAATTTGTTAAATACTACCCTAAAATTTCAAGTAAAATTTTACAAGTATTGGTCGACCGCGCAAGAGATGGAGTAACAACCTTCCATAGAGGTATCAATTCGCCAATTAACAAGGAGAATTTTTTATACAGAGAAAGAAGAAGAACAAGAAATGTTGTTCTGAAGCTATTTTCTTGTGGCATTTTTATAATCAATTACTTTTAATGGGAAATATGCCACAATTTTACCAAAAGAACAACGTAGAACGGGATCCTATAACATCCACAAGAAATAATACGAGGAAAATATCAATACCATATATAAACGGACTATCCAAGAAACTTAAAACAATAAGAAATAAATTCAACATTTCAACAACATTCAAAACAACAAACACATTGAGATCTCTTCTATCTAAAAGTAAGCCTAACAGTGAACAAGAAAGAACAAAGAATTGTATTTACAAAATACCTTGTGAATGCGAACAATTTTATTTAGGTGAAACATCAAGATCATTAAACGTTAGAATAAGTGAACATCAGTCTTATATTAAAAATAGAGAATTTGATAGATCTCAAATATGTCAACATGCATGGGATAATGAACATAGAGTTCAGTGAGAGATTCAAGTATAGTCCTGAAAGAATCAGATAGTAAAAAGAGAAAAATCAAAGAAGCGGCTCTAATTATGCTAAATGAAACCAATTGTGTGGCAAATTCCTCGGTAGAATGCAGTAAGCTGTGGTTACCCATACTGAAAGAGGAAGTCAATAGAAAGAAAATACCACGATTAGTAAGTCAATAACATATCGAGTTAATACAAATTTTATATTTTAGTATTACCTACTCATTGTATATCTATGTATTATTAATATTATTTATAATTTAAACATGTTAAAGTCAGAATTTGGTATTAGTTTTTTTAAAGTAAATTAAATGTAAGACCAAACACTTACGACGTCGGGATAGTATCACAAGGTTTTTTCCTAGTTTTCCCTCTTGATTTACTATGGAATCTCTAACGCGTGAATTTTACTGTCATCGTTGCATTTGGTTGTCTTTTTAAAGACAGATCACATGCTATGATTTCTTTGTGACGGATATTCTTGAGTTGGGATTGATTTCATGTAATCGAATAAACTATCTTTTAGTAAAGTCGTCCCAGGAACGCAACTCATAAATATTGGCGATATCATTTTAAAGTCTTCTACTTTAAAATGTATAATATACGTCTGACTTGAAAATATAAATGAGTCAGATTACATAAATTATTAGAAGAATTTTTTTACTTAGCAACAACATTTTTGGTTATTTTAGTAGTATTTTGTATTTTGACAACGAAACCCGATTTGGGATTCGAAACGTTAATAAAATCATTTTTTTGGTAAAATTGTGGCTTATTTCCCATTAAAAGTAATTGAAGAACAAGAAAGTTTAGAATACTGTATTATGCATCTATTTTATGTATTAAATTTTTGAAAATTAAATAAGCACGCCAATGAACCTATTAGGAAATATTTCAACAATCCCACCGCTTCTTCCCATCGAGTTGAGCGGGAAATGCGAAACAAGGAACAAAGGTGGCCATGGCCGACAACAATAAATAATTTCTATTGTTTCTCTAGGATACATTATTAATTGATAACAGCAAAACGGGGAATAAAGGGAAGCCCAAAGCTATTATATTATTCCGTATATACAAGTTAGAGCACTGGCGGCAATTTTTTATTTCAATTCATATCTGTTGAAGTGCACGCGTTGAAAAACATTTTAATATTCGTTGTATTTAAAGTAATTACAGAGCATATACATGGAGATAATATGGATGAAACCAGGCAGTCTGGAGGGGAATCAAATAGACCATGTACTTATTAAAAAGTCACACAAACAGTCGATAAATGACGTGAGATCTCACAGAGGGGCAAACATCGATTCGGACCATATGCTAGTGATTGCAGAATGTAAAATAAAAACAACAAAGAATGAAAGACGAAAAGCACAGGGAAGATGGGACGTAGATAAATTGAAAGATAAAGGAGTAAAAAGAAGATTTGTAAAAGAAGTAAATGTAGAGATGCAGTTCAAGGAGGAACAAGAAATGGAGGAGCAGTGGAAAAAAATCAAACAAGGAATAAACACTGCAGCAGAGAAAGTAGTTGGAAAAATGCAAAAAGAAAGAAGAAACAATTGGTTTGACGAAGAGTGCAAACTAGCAGTGGACGAAAAGAATAAAACAAGATTGAAATGGCTAAGCACAGGTAAAGAAGAGGAACGAGAAAAATACCAATATCAAAGGAAAAAGACAAAGAAATTATTTAAATCAAAGAAAAATAAAAAAAGTAGACGAAATTATGAACGAGATCGAAACAGAAAATAAGAGACACAATTCAAAACCACTGTACCAATACTTAAAGCTAGGTAGTAGAAAACGGACAGCTAATGTAGCCATAGAAGCAGAAACATGGCAGAAGTATTTCGAAGAAATGTATCAAGAAACGGATGTAGAAGAAGAAAGAGAAACAATAATGAACCCGGAACAAGGTGAAGAAGAAGAATTGACCTATACAGAAGTAAAAGATACAATATGCCAACTGAAAAACGGGAAAACAGCGGGAGACGACAGAATATGTGCAGAACTTATAAAATACGGGGGTGAAGCACTATACAGAAAGATTTATGAACTAATACAGAATATATGGAATAAGGAAACAATGCCCGAAGAATGGAAGAAAGGAATTATTGTGGCAATCCCAAAACAAGGAGACCACAGGATATGTAAAAACTACCGAGCAATTAATTTACTGAATGTAACATATAAAGTACTGACTGGTATAATTAGAGACAGACTAACAATATACACAGAACAAAGCATACGAGACTACCAGTACGGTTTCAGAAAAGGAAGATCCACGATAGATGCTATCCATACACTAAAACAAGCGATAGAGAAAACATACGAGTACGACGGAGAAGCACATATACTTTTTCTAGACTTTAAACAGGCTTTTGACAAACTAAGTAGAAGAAAAATGATCCAAGACTTACAAGAGAGCAAAATACCAAATAAAATTATAAGAATGATAGAAATGACAATGCGAGATTCCCAAGCAACAATAGACACCGGAAGAGAGAGAACAGAAATAATAAAAATAAAAAATGGAGTAAGACAAGGAGATGCGCTCTCAACTGTACTATTTATTCTATCATTAGATAAGATAATAAAAAAGTTGTCAAACGCAGGAACTATAAATAAAAATACAGTACAAATAATTGGATATGCGGACGATATAACCATAGTAGCAACAGATAAAAAGGCATTAAAGAAAACCTTTCAAGAAATAGAAAACGAATCCAAACTAAGAGGACTGGAAATAAATGAAAATAAAACAAAATACATGAATGTAAGTAAAAAAAAGAAGACGCAACTGACAGAAATGACAATAGACGCACACAGCTTCGAAGAGGTTGAAACATTCAAATATTTGGGAGTATTAGTCAACAGAAGAAATGAAAGTGTAGATATGAAAAGAAGAATTCAAGCAGGAAACAAAGCATTCTACAGAAATAAAAAATTTTCAAAGATAAGAAGATAAGCCGAAATACAAAAATGAAAATCTACAAAACGACCATAAGACCAATAGTGCTATATGCTTTGGAGACATTCACATTAACAGCAAGAGAAGAAGAGCAGCTGAAAGTTTTTGAGAGAAAAATTATGAGAAAAATTCTGGGACCAAAGAGGGAAAACGAAGAGGATGCAAGGCAATGGATGAACCACGAAATACAAGAATGGATGGGTCAAGAGAACATAGTAAGAGCAACAAAAGCACAGAGAATTAGATGGTATGGACACATAATGAGAAGAGAGAAGAACAATCCGTTAAGAGTTATAACCGAATGGATACCACCAGGTACAAGAACCAGAGGCAGGCCTAAACTCAGATGGAGACAACAAGTGGAAGAAGACTTAAGAAGTATGGAAATTAGAAATATAGGAAGCAAAATCAGAGAGAGAGAAGAATGGAGAAAGGTAGTGGAAACAGCGAAGTCACACCAGCAATTGTAAAACCAAAGTCAGAATGGGATGATCCCCCACAAAAAGGATCTTCAAGTGAAAACAGCTTAAGCTTCCTCGGGAGCGTACAGCTTGTATATCTATATATACAGAGAGAGTCTGTAAAGTGGCATAAATTCAATATCTCAAATACTAATTGTTTTTTTGGAAAATGCTCAGACCCGTCGATTAGTATTTCAAATTGTCCTTTTTGACATTCAATAAAAATGTATACAGGGTGTCCCAATTTAGAGATATGACGTCATCGTCGATTTTCTTAAATGGCAACACTGTCATTTTGATAGCTAATTTGATAGGGTTTGTAAAGTTATACATAACTGCAAAATATCAAATTTTTATTCTCTACCATTTACAAGATAATAGAAAATAACAAAGTTATATCTGTAATTTGGAATATATTCAATAATTAAAATACTAACTGTTTTTTTGAAAAATGCTCAGACCCGTCGATTAGTATATCAAATTGTCCTTTTTGACATATAATAATAATGTATACAGGGTGTCCCAATTTAGAGATATGACGTCATCGTTGATTTTCTTAAATGGCAACACTGTCATTTTGATAGCTATTTTGATAGGGTGTGTAAAGTTATACACAACTGCAAAATTTCACATTTGTATTCTCTACCATTTAGATGATAATAAAAAATAACAAAGTTATGAAAAAGAAGTAATCAACTAATAATTGAATTTAATTATTTCAATAAATTAAGCAAAAACTCATAATGTTGCTCTCAATTATTGTCAAATTGTCAATGGGCAACGTTATGAGCATTTGCTTAATTGAAATAAATAAATTCAATTATTATTTGATTACTTCTTGTTCTTCATAACTTTGTTAGTTTTTATTATCTTGTAAATGGTAGGGAATAAAATTTTGAAATTTTTCAGATGTGTATAACTTTACACACGCTATCAAAATAGCTATCAAAATGATAGTGTTGCCATTTAAGAAAATCAACGATGACGTCATATCTCTAAATTGGGACACCCTGTATACATTATTATTATATGTCAAAAATGACAATTTGATATACTAATCGACGGGTCTGAGCATTTTTCAAAAAAACAGTTAGTATTTTAATTATTGAATATATTCCAAATTACAGATATAACTTTGTTATTTTCTATTATCTTGTAAATGGTAGAGAATAAAAATTTGATATTTTGCAGTTATGTATAACTTTACAAACCCTATCAAATTAGCTATCAAAATGACAGTGTTGCCATTTAAGAAAATCGACGATGACGTCATATCTCTAAATTGGGACACCCTGTATACATTTTTATTGAATGTCAAAAAGGACAATTTGAAATACTAAGTAAGTAATTAATTTATAATTCGCCCTGAGATTGAAAACATATTGATATGTGATCTGGTTAATTAATTAGATTAGTATTAATACATTGATTAAATTAAGTGACATATAAGAATATTATCTCATATCAATAATCAAGATCACATCAACTGTCGTCCAACGTGGAAAGCATTGTAAAGTATTTCTAGTGGCAAATTTGAAGGATAGAAAGAGTAAAGCCGGTATTTGAAAATTTATATGCCTGTGGTAAAAAGTGAGATACTTACATTTGATAACATAAAATTTTAGATCTCTTTAGGTACAAATTTTACATAACTGATTTAATAATTTATTTTTACGATATTTACATTTGATATATTTATTGACAATTTATAATATTTGGGTGAGAAAAAGTCGTCTTGGTAACATACTAGTAAAATTTCATATTTGGCGGGGACAGTACTTCTTGAAAACAAATGTCTGTGACAAGAAGCCAAAGCAAAGACAACAAAAAACAAAAAGAACATTCAGACCAAGAAGATATTTTAGACACGACAATCATGGCATCAGAACAGCAAGAATTATCAGGAATAGATAAACTATTACAACTGATGCAACTCCAGTCACAAAAACTGGATGACAATCAAAGAGAAACAAAACTAGCAATGGATGAAGCAAAAAGGACAATGGATAAAAATCAGGAAGAAACATCAAAAAAAATGGATGACAATCAACAGGAAACAAAACAAGCCATAGAAGAAAACAACAGAAATATAGAGAGTATTAAGAAGGAAATGGTTAAAAAAATAGAAGAGATTGCAGAAAAGAGCGAGAAACAGGAGTTAGAGATTAAAGAAATCAAAATCAAAATAAAGGAGATAACGAATTGCCAGAAAAAAGAAATGGAAAGTTTGGAAAACAAGTTGCAAAACGCTATTCAAGCAGACATAGAAGAAGTGGAAAGAAAGATTGCGGAAATCAATACTCAACAAAATGTCGGAGAAAGAAGAGAAATGGTTATACATAGCACAGATGACGTGAAGATAAGGTTTGGCGGGGACGTAAGAAGATTACACCCAGTGCCGTTCATAAATAGCCTGAAAAAGAAAATACAGCACATCGGAAATTTCGAAACAGCAAAAGAAACTATCAGAAACCATCTCAAATATGAAGCAAGCCTATGGTTCGATAGTAAAGAAGAAGAATTCGGCAATTGGCAACAATTTGAACAAAAATTTTTGAATTATTTCTGGGGAAAAGTCCAACAATTGGAAATTAACAAGGAATTGCAAAATGGGAAATACAATGATAGGATGGGTGTATCAGAAAGGACATATGCTTTGCAAATTTACAATAATGCAAAACATTTACAATATAATTACTCATCGGAACAATTAGTCGAACTGATTGCAAGACATTTCGAGGAAACGCTGGAAGACCATATCACATTGCAAAATTACAAAGACATAGATAGTTTATGCCAATTCCTACAAATAAGAGAATCACGTCTAAGAGAAAGAAAATCAAGAAGGTCGCGAGAAGATTACAGGCCCCGAGAAACACAAGATTACAGAGATAGAAATCAAAATAGGAGGGACTATACAAGACGAGATTTTAATCCCAGAAGGGAAAACGAAAATAGAGACAACGGAAGAGGAAATTATGAACAAAGAAATAGGCAATGGAATGAGGACAGAAATCGAGAATACCAGAATAGAAACACCACACGCTCAAATCAAGAAAACAGAAATAATGGTAGACAAAATGAACAGGGATATCGAGAAAACCGAAACAGATCCGACAGACCAAGAGAAAATAGAAGAGAAGTAAATAATACCCAGACAGATGAATATGACGGAGAGAGACATTATGACGAAAATATAAACAACGATGAGCAACCGGCGTCTTTTCACGACGGCGCTCACTAAAAACCAAAAATCAAACAGGAATCTTTTGTCACCCCAAGGAGTTTATTAAATTGGCAGGAAACAACGAAAAGAAAAATGGAGTTAATTTAAAATTTGTGGATGGATTTATCAACGAGAAACCAATTAAAATTATGATAGACACTGGATCTGAAATAACATTGGTCAACAGAAAACTAATAGAAGAAGTTAACTTAACAAATTTAATTTATAAAATACCTAGGGTAAATTTAGTGGGCGCAAACAAACGGACATTGGCAACTATAAATGAAGGCATACGAGTAATGGTACGACTGGGCAAGAATATGTATGCACTACAATGTGTAATAATGCCAAACATGTCGTGTAGTGATAGATTTTAAAAATAATACGATGAAACTAACAGAAGAAAAAGAAAAAGAACAGGACAAGGAACATGAGAAACAAAATACGGACGAATCAGGTAAAGAACAAACAGTGGAAATGAATTTGGCAGCGAAGCAAGGACAAAGAAAAAAAAGGAGAAAAGGTCAGAAAAAGATAAAAGAAAATGAAACCTGTGGCTCCTCAAAAGAAGAGTTGAGCCCAGAAGAAGAAAATTTGAGAGTATCAGAAACAAAGGAAACCTGGGATTCCTCAAAAGAAGAGACGGGCTCAGGAGAAGAAGAAATAAAGCAAAAAAATGAAAGTGAAAAGAATATGATTGAAACAGTGGTATTTGAAGAGGAGGTATATGCAAACGAGGATGCAGAATGCACGGTAAACATGTGTGAAGAATCTGAGAAAAAAGACAGAAAATTGATATGTGGAGAAGGGAAAGAAAAAGAATTGCGGTTGATGTTAAGAAACTACGAAAATTTGATCAATGAGGAAAACAGAGTGGCTAAAAAGTACGAACATTCATTTGAGGTGAAAAACTTGGGAAATTTTCGATCAAAGACTTACCCGATTCCATACAAGTATCGACAAGAGGTGAAAGAAGAAATAAATAAAATGTTGGAAGATCAAATCATCGAAAGATGTGATTCACCGTATGTTAACCCGATTGTGATAGTAAAGAAAAGCAGTGGAGAATTGAGATTATGTTTAGATGCCAGGAATATCAACCAGCACACTGTATCACAATATGAATCACCTCTAAACATCGAGGCCATTTTTGGAAGAATCACGGGGTCACACATATTTTCGAAAATTGACTTAAAACACAGTTTTTGGTTGATACCGTTAGCTGAAAAGTGTAGAAACTACACCGCTTTTTCTATTGATGGTATTGTCTACCGGTTTAAGGTAGTGCCGTTTGGATTGCAGAGTGCTTGTGCTGCACTCGTCCGAGCTCTACATACCATTTTGAATCGCCACGAAGATTTCATAGTTCATTATATCGATGATTTTTTAATTTTTTCACAAGATACTCAGAGTCATCTGAAACACATAGAAATAATTCTGGAAGAATTGGACACAGCGGGATTGAAATTAAACATTGAAAAATGTCAATTTTTTCAAAAAGAAGTCATTTATTTGGGTTTTCAATTGGACACCAAAACAGTAAGATTAGCCGAAGACAGAGTCAAGCTCATAGATGAATACCCAAGACCAACGAATTTGAAAACATTGAGAGGTTTTCTTGGCACGATTAATTATTTTAAAAAACTGATTCCCGATTTGAGCCAAAAGGAAATCCCTCTGATAAAGTTGCTTAAAAAAGGAATAAAATGGAATTGGAAAGAAGAACAGGAGGAAGCTTTCGAAACATTAAAACGAGAATTCGCAAAAGGAACGAAAATATACCACCCCATTTACAATTTACCTTTTATACTCCGAACTGATGCGTCCATACAAAAATTTGCAGGAGTGCTGTCTCAAATACAAAACGACCAAGAAGTGCCGATATGTTTTATATCGCGAGTGACTAAAACACATGAGAGAAAATATAGTGTTACAGAATTGGAGTTTGCCAGTGTACTATATTGCGTAAACAAATTGAGGTTTTACTTATTGGGAGCAAAATTCACAATCGAAACAGACCATGCAGCTTTAGTACATATCATGAAGAATAGATTAGTAAATAATAGAATACATAGAGGCATTCTATTATTACAGGAGTATGATTTTGAGTTCCGATATATAAAAGGAAAAGACAACATAATAGCCGACGCTCTAACACGGGATGAGGACACGGGAAAAAAGGAAACAATTACTCTACAGGTGGGACTAAATAGATTAATACAAGAAGAAGGGATATATTCGTTAAATGAGATAAGGACAAACCAAGAAGACCTAGAGGAAAGAGAGAAAAGAAGAGCGGAAGTAGAAAATGACATATATTTTAAGAGAATAGACGGAAAGGAACTATATTTAGTGACACAGACATTGGCCGAAAAGATAATAAAGAAATTACATGAGGACAATGGGCATATCGGTAGCAGAAAAGTTTGGCTCGTTTTTAGGGAAAATTACATCAGCCGACAGGATTACCGCATTGCAAAGGAAATTACCCAGAAGTGCGATGTATGTCAAAAATATAAGAGTCGGAATTTCAAAAACGAAAATGTTGCCAAAAATATTGAAGCCCGAAACAAACTAGACATTGTAGCAATAGATATGTTAAGCGATCTAATTATGACCACTAAAAGGAACAAACATATTCTGGTAATGGTGGATGTGTTTTCAAAATACGTAAAATTATATAGTTGCCGCACCACAAAGGGGGAGGAAATATTAAGAAAAATCGACAATTTTATAGCCATAGTAGGAACACCAAAAAAGATCCTACTGGACAATGCAACGTATTTCCGAAATGATCGTTTCAAAGGACAACTTCGAGAACGAGGAATAGAGACAAATTTTGTCAGCATCAGGCATCCACAGAGTAATCCTTCGGAACGATTCATACAGGAAGTGACGAAATTTCTTCGCATTGCAACAGATGGTCAACATCGCCACTGGGACAGGAAAATGGCGGAAATAGAAAGGTATCTAAATACAATTCCGAGCACAGTAACAAAGGAGACCCCAGAATACATCATGAAGGGTGTACTGCCGATAAGGCCATGGGAAGACCAAGAGCCAAAAGAATATCAACAGGTGATTGAAACCGTACAGAGAAGATTACGGCGAAGCAACGAAAAATATATCCAAAGACAGGAAAAAAATAGAAAAAGAAGACCAGTGACTTTCCAAAAGGGTGAAAAAGTACTCGTGAGGGCATTACGAGTATCAAATCTTCCTGGCGGCATTTGCGCAAAGTTGATGCCTGTTTTCGAAGGCCCGTACATCGTGAATAATGAAAATGGGATAAATAGTTATGAGTTGAGGCACAGGAACTCGGAAAAGATCCGAGGAATTTATAATATTCACGATGTATACAAATATCACGAATAAAAGACAGAATTACATGAAGTAGATAGTAAGTTAGGATATAAGACGTAGATTAAAGTAAGGAAATATACAGGGAGTTGGTTTTGCCTCGAGAAAATTTATTTAAAAATGCAGATAAATTTTATCGAATACAAGGCGGGGATTTGTTATATTTCTATTTGATATAAAAATTAAAATTTAATAATTATAAACAAAATTCACTTTAATATAAAATATTTTTAATTTTCTCAACCTCGGGCATATAAATTTAGAACAACCTGTATACAACAAATTGTTATATTTAATTTTAAGAAGTGATTAGAATAAGCGTACGAAACTCGGAACAATGTGCTTAGATAAACAAAGTGAATGACGCGTACCATTATCGTTCTTCTCGGAAGGTCGATCATTAGCCTATGCTAAATAAAACTCAGTGAAATAGATGATAGTTCATTATCGTTTTTCGCGGAAGGTTTCGATCATTAGCCTATGCTAAATAAGACTCATTTGAAAGAGAGAATAGATCATTAAAATTTGTAAATAGTTAGAAAGTATTTTAGAATGGGAATTAAATATTTTCTTTTGAAATCCATTAAGCATATTTAGAAAGATTAAAAATTGGTTTTGAGGAATATTACGAATGAGAGTTGGTGGTGGAAGATTGATTTGTGAATCTGGAAGGGATGTTTAGAAAGTAGGGGAATGGATGACAAAGTGAGATCAGAATGTTTTGAGCTGTCGAGAAGTGAAGTCGAGTAGTAGACGGTAGTGTACGGAGAGTGAGAAAGCCGGTGTAGTTCCGTGAGTGTGGAGTATCTATCGTGGAACGAGAAGTAGGCCAGGTCGAGAGTAAAAGAACCTCCTTGAGCCAAGAGTGTCCCGGTAGCTGATAGCAGTTTCGAGAAAGGTAGAACACAGCATCACGACAGACGCAGGAACGAGAGCTATTCGAGCTAGTTTTTCAAAGGAGAACATTACTGGAAGCCAGGACGAGGTTTGATCGCAGCCAAGGATAGCAGGAAACGGGTCTTGTGTGAGGACATTTTCAGTTCACCAGGAAAAGGTCAGTCTCATTTGTTTGGACATGAATGTATGGGTTTTTCGTATTAAATTCCACATAAAAATTGAATAACATAATCAATAATATCAGAAAAGCTTCATCAAACTTAAATAGAGTTGTTCCTAATAACTCCTAATAGTTAAATGTTAATAAAAACTTTCAATTGAAAACCAAAAGGAAATAAGATTCCCATTTGTAAATGTTATGTTTAAGAATAATAAGAAATAGCAAATATTAAGCATTGATTGCCTTTTAAATAAAATAAAAAATATTTTAATTATAATTGTAACCCATATGTGTATTTTTTTTTACTTTTTTCTTTTCTATCCCGATTAGGAACCATTAAGAAATATTTAGAAGCCACGGAAGTAAGTAATTAATTTATAATTCGCCCTGAGATTGAAAACATATTGATATGTGATCTGGTTAATTAATTAGATTAGTATTAATACATTGATTAAATTAAGTGACATATAAGAATATTATCTCATATCAATAATCAAGATCACATCAATATATATATATACAAGTTAGAGCACTGGCGGCAATTTTTTATTTCAATTCATATCTGAAGTGCACGCGTTGAAAAACATTTTAATATTCGTTCTATTTAAAGTAATTACAGAGCATATACATGGAGATAATATGAAAGTTTTCCTCTATTTAAATAAAACCTGCCTGAAGAGAAATATGCATGTGACATAAACCTTTTTTAATTTTTATTGGTATCTAACATTATCCATATTAATATTCATTAATTTCTTTTCTACGAAATATACGGAATAGAAACTTGTTCAAGAGAAATATTCAATTATGCCAAAAGTTATGAGTAAAGTCCGGATTATAAAAATTTTGCTTTTTTTTGCTTATAATAATTAGAATTTTTAGTAAAGATCCTTATTTTAAAGATATGATGCTTATCTTTGTTTATTTTACTTTTTACGATAAACTATAGTGAAATTTCATGTTACTTCCTGTCTTAATCAAAATTCTCAGAGCTATAAAACCCTAATAATTTAATAAACCATAAGAATTTTAATTCCTTAGGCTTAGGAGATAAACGGGAAAAGCCTTCGTTATACGACGTGTCATGTAATAAACTCATATTTGTCTGCAGACAGCCCAAATTTATTATATTGTTGTGAAATAGTACCGGTACATTTGCCTAAACTTAAATACGCACCAATCACATCTGCAGATGTTGAAAGAACTTTTTCTACGTATAAATATATGTATACAGGTAGAAGACATAGCTTTTCACAAGAAAATTTTGAAAAACATATTATTGTTAATTGTTTTTATGCTAATGGCCACGAACAAAAAATATATTAATTTGTTAATTATTTTTCGATTTTTTGAAGTGAAAACTTCTTTAGGGACGTTGTGCGATTTTTAGATAGGGAAAAAAGCGTTGAATTCGCGACCGTCATCGCAAGCCTCATCGCGACTGTCATCGCGACTGTCATTGCGACCGTCATCGCTTATGCTATATATTATTTCTATGTATATATAAACTGTATAGAATTATTTAAATATAAAATAAATGTAAAACCTATTTGAGGATGGGGAAAAAGGATTTATTTCGCGACCGTCATTGAGACCGTCATCTCTTCGGCGAAATAAATTTTGTACGTATATTTATTGAAGTTAAAACTTCTTTAGGGACGTTATGCACTTTTTGGATGGGGAAAAATATTAAATTAGCGACCGTCATCGCTTCGACGAAATAAATTTTTGAAGCAAAAATTTCTTTAGAGACGTTGTGCACTTTTTAGATGGGAAAAAATATTGAATTAGCGACCATCATCGCGACCTTCATCGCTTCGAAGAAATAAATTTTTGAAGTGACAACTTCTTGGGGGACGATGTGCACTTTTCAGACGGGGAAAAATATTGAATTAGCGACCGTCATCGCTTCGGCGAAATAAATTTTTGAAGTGAAAACTTCTTTAGGGACGTTGTGCACTTTTTGGATGGGGAAAAATTATTAAATTAGCGACCGTCATCGCTTCGATGAAATAAATTTTTAAAGTAAAAACTTCTTTACGGACGTTGTGCACTTTTTGGATGGAAAAAAGTACTAAATTAGCGAGCGTCATGCTTCGACGAAATAAATTTATGAAGTGAAATCTTCTTGAGGGACGTTCTCCAATTTTTGGATGGAAAAAAGTATTAAATTAGCGACCGTTATCGCTTCGACGAAATAAATTTTTTGAAGTGAAAATTTCTTTAGGTACCTTGTGCACTTTTTGGATGCGAAAAGGATTAAATTAGCGACCGTCATCGAGACCATCATCGCTTTGACGAAATAAATATTTGAAGTGAAAACTTCTTGAGGGACGTTGTGTACTTTTTGGATGGTGAAAAAGTATTAAATTAGCGACCGTCATCGCTTCGACGAAATAAATTTTTTGAAGTGAAAACTTGTTGAGGGACGTTGTACACTTTTTGGATGGGGAAAAAGTATTAAATTAGCGACCGTCATCGCTTCGACGAAATAAATTTTTGAATTAAAAATTTCTTTAGGGACGTTGTGCACTTTTTGGATGGGAAAAACTATTAAATTAGCGACTTAGCGACTTGAGTTAAGTGAAAACTTGAGGGACGTTGTGCACTTTTTGGATGGGGAAAAAGTATTAAATTAGGGAACATCATCGCTTCGACGAAATAAATTTTTGAATTGAAAATTTCTTTAATAACGTTGTGCACTTCTTGGATGGGGAAAAATATTGAATGTGCGACCATCATCACTTCGCTGAAATAAATTTTGTACGTATATAAATATAAATAGCATTGGGTATACGCATCTCGTATATGATATATGTATAGCACTTCTTTTTGGATGGGGAAAAAGCATTGAGCTCGTAATTAATTTACTATAAGAAGATTTCACTTCTGTCGGCACTCCTACGAATGTCTTCAATTTTTTTTTTATTTTATAGCTTAACACTTTGGTAATTTTTTTTTAATAATACGATAATTAAAAATAAATGGAATTTAATGTGAATGTCCTGTATTCATATTTATATCATTATATCTATGTTTACTTACACATTATTTTTCTTGGACCTTGCTTATTTCATGAAAACTTTGCTTATTTTTGCGACATTTTTTGCTTATATAAGTGCTTATTTTGACATTTCTGACATGCTTATAATCCGGGCTTTAGTTATGAGTTATTTTATATACACTTGGGGCAAAAATTTGAGGTCACATTGAAATTCTGATGTCTCGTTGACATTTTCGGTTGTAAACCTCTGTTTGCAGTTGTAAACCATTAGTACTATATTTTGTATGCTAACTTTAATAATCAATATTTAAGCTTGTCACACACGGGTAACTAAACTATATTTACAGATTTTTTCGCGCAGCATGCTCCGAACGTATCCTGAACTTACCCAGAGGGAGAACGCCTGCTTCGGGGCATGTTGCGCGGATAAATCTGTAATATACAGGGTGTGCCAGACTAATTTACCCACTCTATATCTCTTAAACGAATAGAGATTTTCGAATGAGACAAAAACTGATCTATTCCATTTGTAATACACTGTAATATGGCGTAGAAAAAATCATCCCTTAAATATTCATCCCTTAGTTACAACCCCTAACTTTAATTTTTTTTAATAGCACCCTGTACATTTTTTTTATAGTTTTGGATGTGGCCTTCGATCATCTATTCAACACATTTTTTAAAAATAAAATCGGTTAGTAAGTCATCAAGAAAATATCAGTTTATTTTTGATAATTATGTGTCCCAGACTAATTTTTCCAGGCTATATTTCTTAAACGAATAAAGATTTTCGAATGGGACAAAAACTAATCTATTCCATTTGTAATACACTTTAATATGGCGTAAAATCATCCCCTAGTTACAACCCCTAACTTTAATTTTTTTAATAGCACCCTGTAACTAAGGGATGAATATGTAGGGCAAGATTTTTTTTCTACACCATATTAAAGTGTATTACAAATGAAATAGATCAATTTTTGTCCCATTCGAAAATCTTTATTCGTTTAAGAAATATAGTCTGGGACACAAAATTAACAAAATAAACTGATATTTTCTTGATTATTTACAAACCGATTTTATTTTTAAAAAATGTGTTGAATAGAAGACCACATCCAAAACTATAAAAAAATGTACAGGGTGCTATTAAAAAAATGAAAGTTAGGGGTTGTAACTAAGGGATGAATATTTAGGGGAAAATTTTTCTAAGCCATATTACAGTGTATTATAAATGGAATAGATCAGTTTTTGTCCCGTTTGAAAATCTCTATTCGGTTAAGAGATATAGCCTGGGTAAATTAGTCTGGGACACCCTGTATAGAGGGTGTCCAGAAACTCTACCGACGAACGAAGACAGGAGATTCCTCAGATAATTTTAAGACAATTTAACCAAATTCATTAGTCCGAAAATGCTTCCTAAGGGAGCTAAAGCTCTGAAAACGGCGTCTTGTAATCAGTTTTTCTTAAATACCTCCAGAACGCTTCTAGTTAGAAAAACAAAAATTGGTACGCATATTTATCTTCCAGAGATAAATCGATTCCATCCATTGCGAATTTATAGTACCGGTCATAGGCGTCCGTTTTGGGTAGGGTAACGGTTACTTTATCGCATAACTTTTTTGTATTTAAATTTTAAGCATTTTTCACTTAGGATTATTAAATTGTCAGGCATGCTAGTACTAAAAAGTACTCTTGGTTTAAGTCGGTAGGACACACCGTTTTCTAGAAAAATCGATTTGAAAATTTTTCGTATCTTGAATTTCGTATCTTTTCAAAAAAACAAACAGTTTCTTTTACCCACTTAAAGCAAAAGTAACTTTTTCTACTAGAATACCTCATAATTTAATAATATAGTGTCAAAAATGCTTAAAAATTAAAGATAAAAAAGTTATGCGATAAAATAACTGTTGACCTACCCAAAACCGACGCGTATGACCGATACTAGAAATTCGCAATTAATGAAATCGCTTCATCTCTGAAATATAATTAAACGCACAAGTTTTCGTTTTTCTAAATAGTTTTTTTTAATTTTGTTTTGAAATTTAAATAAAGAAAAATTTTGAAATCGATTTTTCTAGAAAACGTTTTAGTACAAGAACACTTCACACTTTAATAATACAAAGCCAAAAAATGCTTAAAAGTTAAAGACAAAAAAGCTATGCGATAAAGTAACCGTTGTCCTACCCAAAACGGACGCCTATGACAGGTACTAGATTTGCAATGAATGGAATCCAATTTTTGTTTTTCTAAATAAAAGCGTTTCGGAGGTATTTAAGAGAAACTCATTACCAGACGCCATCTTCAAATAACTCTAGCTCCCTTAGGAAGCGTTTTCGGACTAAGTGAATTCTTGAATGAAGAATCTGTATTCGTTTGTCGGTAGAGTTTCTGGACACCCTGTATTATAGTTTAGCTCCTCGTGCGTGACAAGCTTAAATTAATAGTTCAGAGAAATAAGGAAAAAAATATCCTGTTGGTGACACATCCAACTCCAGGCCAAAACCAAATTTGTTGAGTAGTATGGACATCTACATATTATTAATAACCTATATGTTTCCTGCAGCCGATTTTGATGATATACATAGTTATAAACAAATGACGATAAAAAAAAACGGTAAATTTTCGCTTTTTTCGACTATTACCAAAAAGTTTTAAACAAATCTGAGAGTAAGAAACTCATAAATCATATAAAAAACTTCAATATAGCGTTCGCTGAATATGTCTATCCTTATTGGTTGCTTAGAGAATTGCAAAATAAATAATAAATTTTGAGCTTTTTAAAAACATTCATAACTTATGTAAAAATTAACTTAGAACCTTCTTATTGCACGGAATGCTGAGACTTCTGGTGCTTAAATCAAACCCTAAATTTCAAAGCAATTGGTCAATATATTAAAAGTTATTTAATTTGTATATTCCAAATTAATTTTCCTTGCAATACGGTAAGTCAGAAAATGATGAAGTTACACTAATACTTTGGATAGTTGATAAAAGAAGAATATTTACACTATTAACCCATTTAGCGCCAAAGGTGCGAAAACGCACCATTTTTTTGTAGAATTTTTTTTTGGCAATTCGTTAATTTTTTTTAAATCTTTGTATTTTTTAAGCAACCAGAAGATATAAGTGTAACTAAATTTAATTTTGTTTAATTTCCAAACTCATGCTTTCATCACAAAAATATTTTCTAAATGTCCGACATTTTCAATCCTTCGACGCAACTTTATTTTTACTGTAGTAATTTTATCGGCATAACACTTTTGTGGTCAAATAAATTAAAACATTATTTTTTTAACCTATTTGTACACCAATTGTTATAAAAATACAAAAAAAATAATTTCTGAGTCATCAAATCTCGTGTTTGAAAATAATGGTTCGATAACGAACCATTGGCGGAAGTCGACATATAATCCTGTCTGATCAGGAATAAGTTCAAGGTGATGCACAGGCAGTAATTTGTTGGGATATTTCTTTATTATGTGTAAAAACACGTATCCACTATGCTTTCACTCCGAGCTCCTGCAACTGCTCCACATAGTGGACACGTTTGGCGCTCCCGGGCTGTGCAATTTTGCGCACTCTGCCTCGGCGCTCCAATCTGGGGCGGTTTATATGTAAGGGAGCGCATACCGTATCGATTGGAGCAGTTGCAGGGAGCGCGGAGCGCAAGAAGTTCGTGAACATAGTGGATGGTTGGCGCTCTCGGACGATGCAACAGTGTGCGCTCCGCCTCAACGGTCCAATAGGTGGCGGTTTATATGTAGAGGAGCGCATGCATGTAGATGGGAGCAGTTGCAGGGAGCGCGGAGCGCAAGAGGTTTGTAAACATAGTGATTGGTAGGCACTCCCGGACCGTGCAACAGTGCGCGCTCCGTCTCGGCGTTCCAATTGGTGTCGGTTTATATGTAGAGGAACGCATACCGTATCGATTGGAGCAGTTGCAGGGAGCGCGGAGTGCAAGAGGTTCGTGAACATAGTGGATGGTTGGCGCTCCCGGACCGTGCAACAGTGCGCCAAAGACCGTGCGGCAGTGCCTCGGTGGTCCAATATTACGAACATAGTGAATACGTACCTTTAGAAAGACGGGTATTCTGCTATTCAATTTTGTTATAATCTAGGGTGGGGGAGGGGGGGGGGGCTCCATAAGGGAGGATGTGTAGTGTTGTAGACAGTAGACAATATGTCGATTCGTCGAATTTATGCAACTGGCACAGTGCAAGATACAGGATTGGAAAGTGTAAACTTCAAATATCTAAAATAATTTCTAAAAAGGATAGAGGGCCGTTCGACTTCATTTTTGACAAAGAAGCTGAAGAAGGTGTAGGCAATGTTCTAACCATATTATTTTTGTTTATGAAAACTTCCAGGTCCATTTACACTCTAAATGTTTTGAGACTTTTCACAACAAATAAAATTGTGTATTTCAATTTTTATATCTCATTTCCGCCAAAGGTTCGAAAACGAACCATTTTGTTGTTGTGACACCTGCCATTATCAAAGTGTAAAAAAATTTTTTTACGAATGTTTAAGTTTATTTTACTCTAGTTAATCAAATATATTACATATTATTGCAGTATTTATTTGCTTGGCGGTTAATGGGTTAATTTAATTAAAAAAAAAATTACAAAAAATAATTCTAAATATTGCAAAATTATTTTGCAAGAGCATGTGATTTATGTATAAAAATTCAGTCTTTCTAAATATGAAACAATAATTTTTCTACGGGTAACGGTTATAAAGTTATTTTAATTGTTTTTAAGTGAGCAAAAAATCGACATGTTTTTGCAAAATTATTTTACACTGTTTAAAATTACTTTTTGTCATTTTTTTTAATTAAGTTAATAGTACAAATTTTCTTCTTTCATAAACTGTCCGAAGTATTACTATAACCTCATAATTTTCTGACTTGTAATGTTGCAAAGAAATGAATTTGGGATAAACAAATTAAATAACTTTTAAACTATTTGACCAATTGCTTTGAAATTTAAAATATAATCTAAGCACAAGAGGCTCAGCATTCCGTGTAATAAGAAGGTCCTAACTTAATGTTTACATAAGTTATTAACATTTATAAAATCTCAAAATTTATGACTTATTTTGCAATTTTCTAAGCAACAAATAAGGATAGACATATTTAGCGAACGCCATATTGAAGTTTTTTATATGATTTGTGAGTTTCTTATTCTCAAATTTGTTTAGAATGCTTCACTTTTTAGTAATAGACGAAAAACGCGAAAATTTACCGTTTTTCGATCTTCATTTGTTTATAACTATGTATATCATCAAAATCGGCTGCAGGAAATATAGGTTATTAATAATATGTAGATGTCCATATTACTCAAAAAATTTGGTTTCGGTCTGGAGGGGGATGTGTCACGAGAAAAAATCTTATTTCTCTGGACTAATATACTCTTTCCAACAATTCTGGCAGTTTCACGTTGTCCGCAGCCATTTTTGTATCAATTATACAATTCTTGTCAGAGTAACAGAATCTGAGGGTATTATGATACATTAGATATACACCATCAACAGTACACACACAACTCTTTTTATTGTCAAATTGATTTTAAGGAAATATATAGCAGTATTATTGACTTTGATAATACATTTTATATTTAATCCTAGTTTCACATAACACTGGAGCTTAGCTGGAAGTTAACTGCAGCCAATCATGTCTATAAAGAAGCAAAGTGGCAATCTGAAAACAAAATGGTTTGCCACCCCCACCAAGGCGCACTATAAATTAATTTGGTAGCCGTGGTGGAAACTCTGGCGGTTGTTGCAGAGTCGAGTCGCAAAGAATCACAATGAATGTAAGTTGGCTTTAATTCATGCAATTAGTAGAGCTCAACTCTTCCCGAACAAATTCTAAAAGTTTTAATGTATGTTATTAAAGAAAATTTACGTCCGTGCCACAAATTCAAATCGCGCCCTTTTGTTTTTTCCGACATCTTAAATACACCAAACAAACGAGTATTAAAAGAACTTCGCCAACAGTTAAACGGCTACTTGTTTATTACCCATGAATTATAGTTGTTACGCTGCAAAAGTAGTTTTTGGTGCAATAATATTAATACAAAAGTTGACTTTATTAAGAAAATTTTTGTTTTCAAATGGTATATAAACCATATAGAGTTGTATAAAACATCGAATATCAGTGACGGCTCGTGATTTTTACAATAGGGGAGGCTATACCTAACTGTAAAATATCTAGACAAATTTGCACTAGCAAAAAAAATCCGCCAAAAAATCTAATTTAAGGTCCCATTTTTTTGACCATTTTTTATTTACATTTTATAATATCATCATAATTCATAATTTTATAATATCACATCATTTTAAAAATAATTAGTCTCATTGTAAAAGTGTATGACCAAAGTTTGTGTCGTTTATTGTTAACAATTCTATCTCTGTAAGTAGATATGCATATCAAAATAAATCCAGATTTGAACTTTTGCAGACCATACATGCTGAAGGTTCACATTTTTTAAGATACTCAATGGTATTTTTTTAATTTTAAAAGCGGCCTACTGCGAATCCAAAAACACGGTAAATTACCGATATTTTGCTTTGCATGACAGATATCGGAAAAAGTTATTTGAACAAGTTGTTCCAAATATTATTCTAACCCCACATACCCAATTTCATCACAAAATTCGCACTTTTAGTTTTTTTATTATTTGTAGTCAGGATCCTAAAATTGTAGAGGAGGCTGCTGGGCGATCAGCCGCCCTTGTTCAATCTCCGGGAAGCGTGTGCGTTATTGTATAAGCAGCTCTAAGGAGACCGGGTCTCCGTAAACGCTGCTGGGCTGCGCAGAGCATTAGCAAGTGAGATTTTCCGGCCAGCAGCCTCCGCTCCAGTTTTAGGATCCTGACTACAAATAATGAAAAAACTAAAAGTGCGAATTTTGTGATGAAATTTGGTACGTGGGGTTAGAACACTATTTGGAACAACTTGTTCAAATAACTTTTTCCGATATCTCTAACGCGAAGCAAAATAGCAAAGTAAACAAAACAGTGTAGCATGTGCAAAAAATTTAGGGGGAGGCTAAGCCTCCCTTGCCTCCTCTGACCAGCCGCCACTGTCGAATATAGTGCCTTACAAAAAAGTGGTGGATTTGATCTTGATAATCTAGAGATAATGGTAGGGAAGCCCAAGCGGGGATTTTTGCAGTTACTCGAGCGCGTCAGATTATCACATGGGGAGAAACCTTGTACCCTGTAAATGTATCTCTTCCATAGTATTGGCCTTTAATACAAAGGAGTTCGTTAAGGGGAGGGGGGGACAGAAAAAAAATCTATCCTTAGAAAATCTCGAAATCGTCAGATTAAGATAAGGTAAGTTAAGTACATACATGCAAAACAATGTATGTATATTTCAAAAATCTAACGATTTGAGCGGGGCGTAAGGAAATGGGTGAGTCACACAGTTTCACAAGAAAAAAGCGAATATTTCGCGAAATGAACGACAGATCGAAAAATACGTGCTCAATATTTTTCAAAAATCTATCGAATGATATCAAACACGACTCGTGGGGGTAAACTTAAAATTTTAAATACGAATCCCGCGATATTTCGCGAAATGAACATCAGACCGAAAAACTAAAAAACACACTTATTCAATATTTTTGAAAAATTTATAGAATGGCCATAAACACGACCCCCTACGAAGGTGGGGTGGGGGGTTACTTTAAAATCTTAAATAGGATCCACCATTTTTTATTGCAGATTTGGATTCTTTACATAAAAATAAGTAACTTTTATTCGAGCCATTTTTTCGAATTATAGATAGATGGCGCTATAATCGAAAAAAAAGGATTGTTGGAAATGGAAAACTAAATTAAAAAATGGAAAGTACCTCACTTTATGGAAAAGTTAACTTTTTTTGATTTTAGGAGCTACTCTTCACAACCCAATAGGTCCCCATAACGCTCGAGTGACATTTAGCATACCTTCCTCCCCTACTATAAACTACGTTAAACTAAAAGTCATTCAATTAGGAATGCACGTAATAGATTTAATGACATCATAACCTACCGTTACAATCTTGACGGCAAACAAATTTAACAAGTTTTTCCTCATATATTAGTTTTTCGCTACCGTCAAGTTTAACAGGAAAGTGCTGTTGCTAAATAAAAAACATATATGTATTTACAAAAGCAGCTACCGTCTACACTCTTTCTCTTTGTCGTTAAGAGTGTGAAACAAAGATAACTATCTGTACTATTAGGCCGATGCCACATTATGCGTTTTGACCGGATGCGGTGAAAACGCATCCGTTTCCAACGCAACCGGACCGACCTGTCACACTATGCGTTTACTCTGGTGCAGTTTGTAAGCGCGTACCGATGACTCAAAACGCATCCGTTTCCAACGCAACCGGAGCGATCTGTCACACTATGCGTTTTCACCGGATGCGGCAAAAACGCATCCGGTCAAAACGTAAAATGTGGAATCGGCCTTAGTGTCAAACTAACATTGTCCTATAGAAGGCTATGTAAGATTTTTGTTTGTTTATTTTATTTTTCTTCTTTTATGGACTTTGGGAGCTGTGCCGATTTAGCCAGCAAAATTTTTTTAAATTCACGTCTAACTAAACCTACCATGCAACAAGACCCAATCAAGAATAGGGAAGGGAAACTGAAGTTGGTTAAAAATAAACTGTCGTTAAAATATAAACTAAATAAATAAAATATAATTTGAAAATAATAGTTTGACATTATATTTAACCTCCAATATTATGACAAACGTCGCGTTAGTTACCATTTACAATCTCGCCAAATATAATACATAATGACTTCATATATCCTCGTCACTAATTCTAGCCAATGGAAAGCTCGCTGTCATGGCAATGGCATGTCATTCAGAAAATAATCTAATTTTATTCTGAAGCTATTTATTTGTGGCATTTTTGTAATTAACTATTCTATTGGGAAATAAGCCACAATTTAACTTGAAAAAAGAATTTTATTATCGTTTCGGTTTCCATTTCGGACGTCGTTGTCAAAATACAAAATATTAATAAATTAAACAAAAATGTTGTTCTTAGTAAAAAATTCTTCTTAATGGACTATCCAAGTTGCTCACCACATTTTTCCATTATACCTCTTCTTCTTCTTCTTTTTCCATATGTACATAATATATCAAATTATCAGGAAAAAAAATTTAATTTAATCTGACTCATTTATATCGGCAATTCAGACATATATTATACATTTTAAAGTACAAGACTTTAACACATTGCGTGCCACGTCGCTCATATATGAGAGACACAGATATTGTGCCAGGGGCCACGTAGCTCATTGTTGATATACACGTATGACCAACTTTCATGGCTGAGGATATCAATGGCCCCTGAGAGTAGTATCCCGATTAAAGCGTGGCACGCATTGTGTTCAAATGACATTGCCAATATGTATGAGTTGCGTTCATGGGACGACTTTAGTGAAAGATAGTTCATTGTCTTCTTCCTTCTTCCTTCTTGTATGTAGGCTTTAAAGCCTGTTTCTTCTTCAATATTATCCTCCTAAATTGTTTAGGTTATCGCACCACCTTTTTCTTGGTCTGCCAATACTTCTTCGTCCATTTGGTGACTTATCTCGTGCTATTCGTACTATCCTATCCTCTGCCATTCTACTAATGTGTTCGTTCCACTCCTGTTTCCGTTTTGTCACCCATCCATTTATGTCTTCTATGTTGCATGATCTTCTTATGTTTTCGCTCCTCTCCCTATCCAACAGACTTTTCCCTGATATTCGTCGGAGTATTTTCATCTCTGTTGTTTCTAGTAGTCGTCTCGTTTTAGATGTGTCAGGCCTTGTCTCCGCCGTGTATGTTAATATAGGTCTAATTGCTGCTTTATAGATTCTTGCTTTTGTGTCTTGTCTTAAGTGTTTGTTCTTCCAGATTGTGTCATTAAGAGATCCCGCCGCTTTACTTGCTTTTAAGCTTTGTTGTCGTACTTCCTCTTCAACATCTCCGTAACTGGTTATATCAATTCCCAGATATCTAAACCTTGCTTCCTGCTTTATTATTTTCCCATCAATTTCGATTTTACATCGTAGTGGGTATTTAGATGTTGTCATACATTTGGTTTTTTCTGCTGATATTATCATATTGTATTTCTTTGCTGTTGTATTAAAGATGTGTGTTAATCTTTGGAGATCGTCTTCTGTCTCGGCGATTAATGCGGCGTCGTCTGCATAACACAATACTTTGATTTCTTTATTCCCCATTCTGTAACCACGACCTTTACGTACTGCTTCTATTATTTCGTCCATTATTATATTAAAGAGCAGTGGGCTTAATGAGTCACCTTGTCTGACTCCACTTTGTACTGGTATAAACTGCGTTAGTTTTCCATTTATCTTTGCCTGCATTCGATTATGAAAGTAGATGTTTTCGATGGTTTGTATAATATTGATTGGTATGTTTCTTCCATACAGTAAATGTAAGACGTCTTCCACTTGGATGCGATCGAAAGCCTTTGTCAGGTCTATAAAACATAGATATGCTGGTTTATTGTACTCAATGGCCTTTTCTGTGATTTGTCTCAGTACAAATACGGCGTCTACGCAGGATCTTCCGGATCTGAATCCTTGTTGTTCATCTGATAAAGTTGTTAGTTTATTGATTTTGTTGGTTAGGACTTTTGTGGTTAGCTTAAGTGCGGTGTTTAGTAGATTTATACCTCTATAATTGTTGGGGTCTTCTTTGTCTCCTTTTTTGAACATTGGTATCATTATGCTGTTTCTCCATGCGTCTGGTATCTTGCAGTGCAATATTAGTTTTTGTATAAGTTTTGTCATCTCTAGGGTTATACTTTCTCCTCCGTATTTTAGAAGCTCGTTGGTTATTCCGTCTGGTCCTGGTGACTTCCTATTTTTGAGTGAATTTACGGCTACCCCTACTTCCTGAAAACTGATTTCAATTTCGTGTCTTAATTCAGGTAGGTTATTATTTTGATTATGATTTTCCTTTCCTTTAAACAGTTCCGTCAAGTATCTTTCCCATTCGTTTGCTGGTATGTTATTGTATTCCTTCAATTCTGCCATTTCTTTCCGTTGGTTTCTTATGAATCTCCATATTTGTTTTTGTGTTCCGTAGAAGTCGCTTTCCATCCTTTTTGTAAACTGTTCCCAGTGTTCATTTTTTGTTCTTCGTACCAATTGCTTTGTTTCATTTCGTATTATTCTATAGGTGTCTCTGGATTCTGGAGTGTTTGATGTTTTATACTTCATGTAGGCGTCTCTCTTCTCTTTACATTTGTCTTTTATTTCTTTTCTGAACCATGGTGTATTGTTGTTGTTTCTTTTGTTCAGTATGACTTTGCGTTTTCCTAGAGCTTCTGTTGCTGCCTCTTCAATATTGTTTTTAATTTTCTCCCAGCTCGCGTTTATATCTTCGATGTCGTCTATCTGCTTCAGCTGTATCTTCTGTGCTAGCCTCCTTTGGTACATTTCTTTGGTAGAATCGTTCCACAGTGATTCTACATTGAATTTTTCCTCGGTGATTTCCTGTGGAAAATGTTTTGGTGTTAGTTTCATTCTTATTTTTGCTAGGACTAATTTGTGTTCACTCCCTGCGTCTGCCGAGTTTAAAGTTCGAATATCTAGAATCTGCTCTGGGTGGATTTTTCTATTAGTGACTATAAAGTCAATCATAGATTTGTGCCCCCTGGAGTTTTCAAACGTATATTTATACTGAAGCTTATGGTCGAAAAATGTATTATTGATTCGCAGTTCGTTAAAAGCACAGAGATTAGCCATGAGTTCTCCATTTGAGTTGACATGGTTTTCATTGAATCTTTGTTTTACTCCTGGAACTATTTCATTTCCGATTCGTGCATTAAAATCCCCCATAAGAATTAAGTGTTCTTCATGAGGTATATCGTCCAGGATGGTTTGCAACTGTTCGTAGAATGCCTCTCGTTCCTTCTTAGGTTTGCAGTCCTCGGGGCTATAGATAGATATAACATTTAATTTTTGGTAGTCCATTGTGATGTTCATATGTATTATTCTTTCGGAGACGTAACGGCAGTTACTTATGTTGTCTTTAAATTTTTTATGGACAAGTATACCTACGCCTGCTCGTGCTCGTTCTTCTTTCTTCACTCCACTATATGCTAAAATATATTGGTTATAGTCTCTTTGACCTTTACCTTTCTTCTTGGTTTCTTGGATTGCACAAATGTCTATGTTTTTGTTTATCAGTTCTTCGATTATCTCTTGGTCTTTGTTGTTGAACGAAGTTATGTTCCATGTTGCTAATCTGATTGTTGGCTTCTTTTTCCTTCTCGTTTTCCTTTTCTTTGCGTGTTTCGTCATCTTAGGTTCCGTCGAGTTCCGAGGCTTTATATCGGTTCTTTGAGCCTTGTTTTCTTTTATAATGGGTAGGATGCTAACCTGGCCCATCAACCCTCCTCTTTTTTCCGGGCTTGGGACCGGCTGTGAGTGTGAACGTGACTTCTGAGCTACTCAATCCACTCAGTCTTCGCGCTCACAACCCCCAGGCATTGGATTACATGAAATCAACTTTAACTCAAGGATATCAGTCACAAACAAATCATAGCATGCGATCTGCTATGAAATGCTGCCGTTCACACTTGTCGTGAGTCGGATCCGTATTTTAATCGGAGGTTTCAATGGCAGAGCATTTTATATATAGCCTGGGCTGATTATCGGAGAATAGGCCATTTTTGGGAAAAGTTATTTACCAGCAATTTTATTGTTGGAATCGAAGCTTATGATTATATATATTAATAATATAGGTATGCAAAGTCCGCAGATAGTGCGCTACTTTTTTATTAACCAAATGGCGCCCCCAAATCGTGTTTTTTTTTTCAATTTTTGCTCCATAACTCCGAACATTTTAACTTTACACCAAAAACACCCTAATACAAATTCACCGAAATTAAATTCTGCATAAAGGCATGTTTTTCCCGATCTGCTCCGATGAACATTTTCCTCGGAAAATGCGGGTTTTTGCAACAAAATCTTTAAATTTCAAATAAAGTTTTAGATACGTAATTATCTACCAATAATTAAATAACTCGGTGACATAAAAGCTTTCTTGGTTTAGATTATAGTTCCAGAAGCCGGTGAAAATTAAACGAATATTTTAGCAACAATTCAATTGTTAATTAATAAATTACGATCGCAATAATAACCAAAATAATTATGATACACTGATCAAACTTCGAAATCTTATAAAGATGAGATGCTTATTTAATATTTTGTCGACAAAATTTAATTTTTAATTTTTTTGAATAATCTTTAAATGTTTAAAAAAATAGTTATAAACAAATTAACGTTTCTCAGAAAGTTTTTATTATATTCTAATTTTAAAAAATAACTAAAATGCGTTAATTATTTATATGGGAAATAAGCCACAATTAAAATGGAAAAAATAATTTTATTAACGTTTCGACGCCCAAATCGGGTGCCGTTGTCAAAATACAAAATATTACTAAAATAAACAAAAGTGTTGTTGCTAAGTAAAAAAAAATTCTTGTAATAATTTATTTAATCTCACTCATTTATATTGGCAATTCAGACATATATTATACATTTTAATGTATGTCCATTCATATGACACAAAAATTATAGCATATCAAAAAATTTTTTAATTCAACCTTCTAAAGACGTCATTCATATTTGCAAAATTGCTGAAACCGAAATTAGAATTATGTAGGTACAATTAAAAAAAATTGAACGATTCTAAATTATTGACAAAATTGATCTTAAACGTGCATGGTTCTGTGTTTAGCGAATACAAAGAACATGTTTGATCATGATTTTGAAACAAACCATTTGTTTAATCGAATAAAGATAATTTGTTCGCATTATTGATACATCAGATTGTACCACGAAGGTGAAAAACTAAATAATGTAATAAGAGTTAGAAGTAAGTTAACAAAAGCTATTTTGTTTTGTGGTCATTAATTAATAGATTTCCTACATATTTTTTCACCTAACGTGAAACTAACACCCAAAAGAAAATTACTCTCCTTTAAATTTATTTTTGATTATCAAACAAAAAGAGATATACTAACGATATAATTTCAAATAAAACATTTATTTTTACAAAATTATTTTAAGTCAAAAATATTTATTAATTACTTTGCTAAATGATTTTTCATCCATATTTTTTACAAAATTTTAAGTTATACTACAAAACTACTTATATTACAAAAGTTATACTATAATTAATCTAAAATTGGGTAATTTTATTAGTGCTTTGCTAAGAATCCAAACAAGTTCTTGCCGTATTGTGACGTCACTTTCGCGGAAGGTCTTTGCTTCAACGGTTCGGTACAAGGCGTGTCTATCAGTTTTTATGGTCTAAGTTTTCCACAGCAGTCGGAATTTATCGGCAACGCATCAGCCACTATCTGCAATAGTGTTCAAATACCAGCAATATTTCGGCCCCATGGTTCGGCGCTACGGCGATATTTTCATTAGATTCTGCAATGTTGCCAGCAACATACCGAATATATATTGCCGGCAACATATTGCTTTAAAAACTAGCCCGTCTAAAGGCCCCTTTAGCGCTGTTAAGGATTCAGCTGCCCCTCTGAATTTTTGCTGCACAACGGCTGTTAGTATTCCGCGGCTGTCTTTGATTCCCGTCAGAACAGCGACCACTTGATATGTTGAAATGACCGCCACACGCGCAAATCCATACTGAACGCAACGCCAACGCGGAGAGTTTGTTGGAGAGATCATGGAAGAGATTACAGGGAGTTTTATGAACGACTAATGACCCCTCGCTAATGAGGTCAAACAGCCTGATGAGATTAATCGGCAAATAAAAGTAATTATTTATTTTAGATAATTATTTTTTTAATAGGGTGTAAATAAGTATTTTAAATTAAAATAAGGAAATTCTGTTGGATAGGGAGAGAAGCGAAAAGAAGATCACGCAATGTAGAAGACATAAATAGATGGGTGACAAAACGGAAACAGGAAGGGAACAAACACATTATAGACGAACAGCTAGAGCCGAAAAATCATCGTCATAAGTACTTCGGCAAATATGCAAATAAAAAAGTATGAAATATGCGCATAAATATACAGTATTTTATGCAAAAATATGCAGTATTTTATGTAAAATATGCATATTTATCTAGAAAATATGCATGTAATAAAAAATATTTACAATATTTTTTTATTTACAAAAATACTTACAATATTATAAATGCATAACATATACAATTATTTTAACATATAAATATTATTTTGAATTGTGGTAGCAATAGATTATCAAATGATGTTCAAAATTTTCTAATAAAAACTTATGGCTTCTATCTGAATACATACATTTGTAAATAGTAAAACTTCTTTCGACATCAAATTCGACATTTTTCAAATTTACTATAATAGATGGTTCTAAATTAAGTGGTTCGGAAAATGTCCCAGCTAGTACTTGAACCACTTCAGAAAGAACCTGGTAACCATTATTTTTTTCCATGGTTACTTTAAATTTTTGAAAAATTTCCTTTCCAATAGTACCTTTAACGTTTTGACACAATGGCTCAAATTCTTTTATTAAAACTGTACTCTCTAACAATGATAAATTGGAGGATTCTAATTGAGTTATAGTTTTCTGGACAAAACTATAATTTTCTAAAACATAATCTCCAATTTTAAAATCTTTGTTTGTACCACCGTGTAAATTTTTAAAATAAAATAAAAAATAATACGTATGTACTTACGGTTTTGCCACAACATGAGCAATAAAGTTTATCCATATCCATAGATCTTGTGTAAGGTTTTATCCAAGTTGAAACATTGCTTATTTTCGGCATTTTCAAAGCACAATAATTATTCGCAATTAGAAATACACGTTGTTACGCCTCCAATTTTACAACAAAAGTGAAACCAAGTGAAACTGATCGTCAAAATAAAAATTTTTACCTAAAGACATAAACTGGCAAACACAAACCCTTAATTCCAGGACAAAACGTGACAAAACTATAAGCCGCTGTCTTTTATTAGTTACTATACCAAGAATTTTAATACCAAGTGATTAGGTATAAAACAAAATTAAATATTGGCATTTTCATGCTATCTGTAAGTTTGAATATAAAAATATATAGTTAACACCAAATTTTCAAATTATATGCACTTTATGCTCAGTTTTATAAAAATATGCAAAATTTGACATTTTTGCATTTTTTATGCATTATATGCAAAATATGCAATTTCCATATTTGCCTAAGTCTAGTCATAAGTAATATGGAGTTTTTATGTGAAACGTGTCCATTGTATATTGACAATTATGACCCCTTTCAGGCTGACACCTCAGTGGATACAGGAAGTAGCAATAAGGGATGAAAGGGGAAAGTTAGTGCAGGCATTAAAGGTTTTCACCTCCTATTTTGTTAAAACTCCATCGATTTGCATGAAAATTGGTGACTAGTTAGAGCATACCTCAAGAAATAAAACTGATTTGGTGCCAACTTGCACTTTTACCCTGGTGGTGAATACCACTCCTTTCCGCGGGTGAAAACAATTTTATTAAAAATAACCCCACAAATAGATAAAGGGACAAATTTTAAGTAAAATTTGTTATATCATGTTATTACAATAAATCAATACTTTTTGATTTATTAAAATCAAAGATTTGTCTATTTAAGAGCATATGTGTGAAGTTACGGATGATAAAAAGAACATATTAATTAATTGCATGTTAGTAAAATACTATTTTTACATTATTTCGATATTTAATTGAATTTTTTCTATCAATATAAACTGAAGATGTCCAGAAACTGGGGGTGTCCAGTAATGGGTACATTTGACATATTCGAATACACTTTTGCTAAATTTATACGGAGCACACTAGTTCGCTCCCAAGGTCAAAAAACCCTCTTAATTACATACTAGTTCGCTCCGAAAACCATAACCTAGTTCGCTCCCATGGTTAAGCGGATTAAGTATTTATCTTTTAAGTTCTAGGAAAATTAATATCGGAAAAATTGGTACTGTGACTTTTGTATTTTATATAGAAATAATATTTTTATGAAATATTGGTTGTTACATATTTATATAAATACATAATATGAGACAGTGCAATTAGATTATTTAGATTTAGCTCAATAAATGACCGTTTTAAAGTGTAATTTTACTCTTTACGACGGATTTGCTTGAAAATCTGGATTCAGGTTCTACTTACCCTCCACTTCAAAGTTGTACTTGTGCCGTTGGTTGCTTTTACTTGAGGGGTGAAAGCCACCCCTTCTCATGGGTGAGAAAACATACATTTGAAATAAGTCCAAAAATGGATAAATTGACTAATTCTAAGGAATTTTTATTCTAGAGAGTTTTTTTAACTGAGTTAATAATTTTCGAGTTATTTGCGAGTAAAAATGTTTATTTTTCGACAAAAAACACGTTTTCGGGCGTTTTTTCTCAAATAACTGAAAAAAAAGTATTTTGTTGAAAAAAGAATATGCTTAGCAAAAATACAGCTTGTTTAATTTCGCTGTGTATCAACTTCAATGGTTTTTCACACAAATCGTCCATTGCCTTCCGCTTAACACCATTACTGAATTTTTGCCGGTTTAACCCTGTTTTTGATAAACTTTCATGGGTGTGGTTATCAATATATTCAACTATACTGTTACAAATATATAAAGTTTTAACAAATGCTTTGCAACTTCTTTCTACACACTGTCAACGTTATTAGCAAGTATTTTATGGAAGTTATACTTGTAATTATCAATAAATGACATAGACTTGCCCTTTTCGCTTAACATTTCACTAATTTCAGATTTCTCTATCATGAACTAAAGACATTCAAACCGTATGTAACTAAAGTATTATGTTGAGATTTGCACCACCCCTGTATCTTATCATAAAATTTCAGGTGACTACTAATTACCAATCTTTTCAAAGGAGTGTATACCTTGCAATTTCTTATAGGAAAAAACCCAATCAAATATTGAACAAGGGAATATGAGCTCTAACATCATACTACTTTAGAGATACATATATGGTTATAATTTTAATATAATTTTAAGTAAGAAGTAGTTTTATATTTAGGTAAATACAAAGTTTCAGAAATATTTATTAAACATTGTATTAATAAAATGTATCAAGTACCTGCTTTATGAAGGAAACATTGTCTATATACGCTAACCCGGCTATTCATTATTATTCATTATGTACCCAGTGAAGGCATTTTTAAACTATCTTTTCTAAGAAATATATGGCCGGAGCAAATTTACTTATGCCCCTTTTCTATAGGGTATTAAAATCTGACCGCCGGAGCGAACTAGTATATGCCCAATTTATAATATCGAAATAATATAAAAATAATATTTTAGTAACACATAATTAATTAATATGTTCTTTTTACCATCCGTAACTTCACGTATTTGCTCTTAAACAGACAAATCTTTGATCTTTAATAACTCAAAAAGTATTGATTTATTTTAATAACATGATAGGTATAACAAATTTTACATATAATTTGTCACTCTATCGATTTGTGGGGTTATTTTTAATAAAATAGTTTTCACCCCCGAGAAGGGGTGGTATCCACCCCCTGGGTAAAAGTGCAAGTTGGCACCAAATCATTTTTATTTCTTGGGGTATACTAGTCACCAATTTTCATGCAAATCAATGGAGGTTTAACAAAATAGTAGGTGAAAACCTTTAAAGACTACATTAACTTTCCCCTTTCATCCCTTATTGCTACTTTCTGTATCCACTGAGGAGTCAGCCTGAAAGGGGTCATAATTATCAATATACAATAGACACATTTCACATGCCAAACTCCATATTACTTATGACGATCATTTTTCGGCTCTAGCTCTTAGACTATTAGTAGACTGACAGAAGATAGGATAGTATGAATAGCACCAAATAAGATAAGTCACCAAATGGACAAATAATTATTATTGGCAGACCAAGAAAAAGATGGTTCGATAATTTAAACAATTTAGGAGGCTAATATTGAAGAAGAAACAGGCTTTAAAGCTTACATACAAGAAGGAAGAAGAAGAAGAAATTAAAATAAAGTAATCACACAAATTCAAATATACTGATCAGATTTTTCAATGTTCTACCAAGCTAAGTATTAAGAAAGACTTAAAATTTGCAATCATTTACATTAGGTACCTATGTGTCATGAAATATTAATTCTTCCACTCTAACTTATTCCATTCATGAAATCATTCACGAATTATTTTTTATACTAGGTTTCTTGTTTACTCACAATAACTATTATCGCAAAATTAAGCCGTTTGTCCATAGAAACCACAATAAGGTAAAAAAGGATAAACAATATGGTATGTCGTTGATACCTTGTTTACTATGAATTTTGACGTTTATGATTTCAAGTGACAGTGACATTAGCGCATTTGTTGGTTATTATTTGAATTTATTGTTTATTTGGGTTTTCTAATTATTTAACTTTTAGTCTTGATATACGTTGTTGTAATTTTTATTTTCAAACATTCTAAGAGTTATTGTTAGAACGACTAACTACTGCTCTTTCTTAAATTTATTACTTCCGGTAAGTACTTATTTATTTTTGTATGTAAACGTTACAAGAAGTATACATTTGTTCTCGACTTGCTAAGGCACGTCGAAAAATATATCCTTGCTTTATTTTGGCCACGTTAGAACGGTACTTCCGATTGCAACTCTGAAACCAGAAGTCGAAGCTCAAATTTCGTCGACAGTCGAAGGAGTTGTGTTTACAATGTCGCTGGTACAGACGGACGTGGATAATTCAAAGTTTTCACATTTTTTCAAAATGGGTGAAAACAATACATCAATTACTTAAATTAACTAATACAATACCCCTATTATTCTATGACAAAGATTACATCTCTATGAATAAAATATAAGATAATAAAATATCAATACATAATACAAACTTGAAACAAAAAAGAAGAACTTCTGTTGGAGTGTAAGTAAAGATAAGTAAAAATAAACTCCAACAGAAGTAAGGAAAAAAAAATTGACTAAATGTAGCTAAAGGGACAAAAATTAAAGGGGGCTTCTCACGTTGAAGAAGTCGAAGTAGGAAAAATACTGAGGATGGATAGAAAATACTACTTTTCAGTAGTATTATGTATACCAGGGTGCATCTGCAAAAATATTAGTACATTTGGACGTTGAGAGGTAACTCAAATTTTTTTGCAGAAGTTGCTTGAAAATAAATCAAATAATAATATTTGAGTTATCCTCCCTCTCAAAAAGGTCCGGAACATTGTTTAAATAATCAAAATGTCAAAATATTAAGGAAAAATTCGATTTTTTTCTTCGTTTTTTTGATTATAACTTTAAAAGTATTCATTTCCGAGAAAAGTTGTACTGACATAAAAGTTGCATAATTAAATTTCCTACAATATAGAATTGGTTTAAAATTTAAAAAATAGTTACTCTTGTTGCAAAATAGCAATAATTGCGAAAAGACCATACAAAAACAAGTATTCGCATTTTACATTTTTCAACCATCTATGCTACACTTAGGACCTTCATATTTTACCCAGAAAAATTTTATGATACAGTAAAACAATACTGTAAATTTCATTAAGATCGGTTTAATAGATATTGCAAAATAAATTTTGCAATCCAGCTTTCGTAAAAAATATTAATTTTTCAAAATATTACAGGACTGAAAATAATACAGAGTGCAAGTTGATTTTTTTTTGCATATAGAAGTGTACTGTACCTTCCATTTTGCAATTTTGCAAAATTAAAATCTATTAACACCACGGCGTCAGGAATTTTTTTAAATAAACAATAATTATTGGTGCTACGCGCAGGACAGCGGATAGTTTGCTCT
Source organism: Diabrotica virgifera virgifera (assembly GCF_917563875.1). Taxonomy (NCBI): domain Eukaryota; kingdom Metazoa; phylum Arthropoda; class Insecta; order Coleoptera; family Chrysomelidae; genus Diabrotica; species Diabrotica virgifera. The sequence continues at coordinate 7,342,091 of NC_065446.1, forward strand.
GATTGGGCATTCCAATGACCTTTGATAATGATTGATACATTTTAATTTTTATTACATTTCGATATAAATAAATAAATTTGTTTATTGCAAAATAAAAACACATACTCTATCCTTTGAAATAACGCTTTTATTAGCAAAAACTTTCTTTGTTCATTTATTTTAACTTAAAAAATAAATGTTTATTGTTTTTAAACATATGAAATTATTTAAACAATATTTCACAAACAATAATAAAATTAGTTTGATTTTTGTGGAATTAAAATATTAAAATACAACAAAATATAGAGTAAGAAAATAATATATTAGATAAAGATTGGAAGACATTTTGGTGGAAATCAACTTGTGTGAATCGAACACCGCTGTCCTGCGCGTAGCACCAAAAATTATTGTTTATTTAAAAAATTTCCTGACGCCGTGGTAATTAATCGATTTTAATTTTGAAAATTGCAAATGAAAGGTACAGTAAGTACACTTCTATAAGCAAAAAAAATTCAACTTGATATCTGCTTTATTTTCAGCTCTGTAACATTTTGAAAAAATGAATTTTTTTTGCGAAAGCTGGATTACAAAATTTATTTTGCATATTAAACCGATCTTAATGAAATTTATAGTATTGTTTTACTGTATCATATAGTTTTTCTGAGTAAAATATGAAGGTCCTAAGTGTAGCATAAATGGTTGAAAAACGTAAAATGCGAATACTTGTTTTTGTATGGTTTTTTTTCGCAATTATTGCTATTTTGCAACTAGGGTACCTATTTTTGAAACTTTAACCAATTTTATATTGTAGGAAATTTAATTACGCAACTTTTATATCAGTACAACTTTTCTCGAAAATGAATACTTTGAAAGTTATAATCAAAAAACGAAGAAAAAAATCGAATTTTTCCTTCATTTTTTGACATTTTGATTATTTAAACAATGTTTCGGACCTTTTTGAGAGGGAGGATAACTCAAATATTATTACTTGATTTATTTTCAAGCAATTTCTGCAAAAACATTTGAGTCACCTCTCAACGTCCATCTCAAAACAGATGCGCCCTGGACTAGTAGAAGAAATAATGATAATGATGATGAAGTAGTCGAAGTTGAGGAAAGGGGAATTAAAATGGATAGAGGTAGAAGTATGAAAGACAGAGGCAAACTGAATGGAGTGGCTAGCAAGAGATGCAAGGGAACAACTTGACACTCAAGGTTGGATACGCCTCGTTTGCATGCCTGTCGAAGAACAGTAGCTCAAATTAGATGCTGATGACTAGGAAAGGTATATATTAAGATAAGAATAATGTACTGAAAATGTATAAAGATGAGTAAGTGCTAAAGAAGAACCAATTAAATAAAACTAACAAATCATGGGCGTCAAGAAAATGATCTTCGATCACTCTCCCAGGTATCTTACACAGCTGTAAAATATTAAATATTTTAAATATATAAGTAAATGTAAATATAAAGGAAATTAGAATAAATGATATACAAATAAGTAAATATTTATTAAAAATAACTACTAAGTTTTTGACAATCTCTGCGTTACACAAAGTGGATATCATGTGACTCTAAAATGACATAAGTTATACAAAAGTTATATTTGAGATAACTACAATAAGGTTACCTGTTACAAAATTACATACCTCTTACTTACATATAGGGTACAACTACTCACATAAGACCCTTTACCAAATGGTTATAGTACGCTTGCTACGTACAACTAAATTAAAACCCGAAAAATATGACTAATATAAATAAATAGGCACAAGCCTGACGAAGAGAAAATACAATAATAAATTAAGCAAAATTAATGAATAAAAGTTATAGAAATGAAGTTAAGATAAATACCGAAACGACGAATTAACCGAACAAATGAAGTAAAGCGAATAAATAATAAAATATTTTGGAAACAAGCAATTAATATTACAAAATAAATATTAAACCAATAATAAAGTATAAAACCTAATTTCTCTAGACTTATTCCTGTACACAAGAAATTATCGTAGATCGTAAATAAGTTTGGGAACCTAATACATTAGTATACAAATATGTCATATAAAAAAAAACCAGAGGTAAGTTAAATCTGGGAAAAAAATTAATTAACATAGTGCATTAAACCGAGAGTCTGAAATATAAAAACCAATAGTTACTCAAAGCACACAAAATTAAATGTTCCCAAACAAATCCCCTCATCGAACGACTTCCAGATAAGGTTCGATGCTGCAATCCATAAAATTAGCACCAGAGGAGGTGTTGAACCATGTTTCCAGTAGGTACAGGTGTACAGACGACTGAAAATGGGACTGGAACGTCCCAGAGCTTGTTCCCCAAATTGACATATTCCCATGTTGACTTGACTGTGGCTGTAATGGTTACCCTAGGTGGTCAAAGGGGCTACGACTTCACATTATGGTTTCTCCCAAATGGCGGATTTATTCCTATTCAGGCTCCAAGAGGAGTTGTGTCACCCACATGTCTTCCTACTCCAAGCATCCATTGGTGGTAACTTTTCACTTTACTTTAAAAACTTAGTTAAATAAGAATTTCGATGGAAATCAACCGCTATTTTATGGTACCAACTACCAACCTCACAGCCACAAGCCAAGTAAAGAACATTCCTCTCTCGTTCAACGAGGAAAACGTCAAACTCTGGAAAAACCTACCGGTTTTAACTTTTAACCGGTTTTTTTACTTCGCAATAACCGGTTTTACCGGTTGTTTTTTGTCCCGGTTATAACCGGTTTTTTCTTTTTAAAGTAAAACCGGTTATTAGGTTTTAACGGTGATTAGGATTATGTTATGATTAGGATGCATCCCAATCATAATTATTATTCCAAACAAAACCATAATTCAAATTTTATTTTATAAATACAGAAGCAAACTGAAAGTGCAAACTCACATCTGCCAGAAACATTTAAGTTTTATTATAATATTTCGTTGAAAAGGTACTTGTAAACATAATATTTACATAAGAAGTGATCTGGTTGAAGTAGACGCAAACATCAACTATTTTTCACACTTGACTCTTGACATTGAAATTGAAAGTGGCTGAATCTCTTTTTCTGATTACCAAAAATGATGTTCTGACTATGAATATCGAATTACTGATTACGAAGACGAATCTACAATGATTTCCCTACGTTTTCAAAACGATACACCCATACAGGAAGTATTAAATGAGTTAAAATGTACCTATTATACCAATATACAAACGTGTTAGAAGAAATACATGATAAATTTTTTTTGATGGTAGTAAAAATAAAAGATAAATTGTATTATCCAATTTATTTTTAAGTAAAATATTTATGTTGATATTATTTTTTTTAAATCCCTTTTGAAAGAGTCTGGGAAATTTTTTATAAGTTGAAATGGTTGGGTTAAGTTGCATATTATTGCAATATGTATAATATATTAATCTTACGCTATATTATATTTAATAATAATCAATAAATATTTAATAATAATAAAATAATAAATAAATATATTAATTAATAGAATAAAATGGTGTTATTAAAAATTGTGTTTTATTTATATTGATATTGATGTTCTTTCGATAGTACTAATTTTGATCATATTGATATCGAGTATCGAGTCGGGTGGAGTATCGCAAACTAAAGTGCATTGCAAAATTTAACATAGGTTAAATTGGATTAAAAAACCGAAAACCGGTTTTTGGAAAAGTGTGACGTCACGTAAGGAGTCCTTTACGAGAAATTAGAGAATTTAAATGAGAGGTCGAGAGAAAATAATTATAAAAATAATTAAAGAGCTAATTTCGTAACGTGAACCGTTAGAAACTCTAATAATAACCATATTTTTGAACATTTAGTGGCTACATTTTTAGACATGTATATTATATTTAGTACATGGAATTTCTTTCAGTTTTTTAGCTTTTTTGCCATGTAAAGTTATAAATGTATTAGATATAATAATTGATAGAGTTTACATAAATTATAACAACAAAACAGAACTCTACATTTATATCCATTTTGATCTATCTGTTACTGAGATTTTCCCTAAAATTTTGCCAGTTCCGTCGCTGCCGCTGCGAAAGTTAATTAACGCAAAGCCACGAAAAATCAGGCCATAAATTGAAGCGAATTATTGAACAGAGAGAAAATTTCATTATTTCGATTATAAATTGGTCGCCTGCTATCTTTGCCCCTTAAATGTATTCCATATTTCCAAAGCATTGACAATTGAATAACGATTTTTCATGTCAGTCTATCTCCGTGCCGCGTAGGCACTGGGATGAGAGATGTTCTTTTATCATGCCCATGCTCGCTTTCAAAACTTTGCCGAACTGAGCAGACACTCTAAAAATGTTTTGTCGAATAATGATAATTTTAAATTAAACTTCTTATCTTGACAGTGTCCGATTGAAACTTACTATTTTTGGCAGCTTTGTTGAGTCTTGTAGACCGTGTAAAATTGATAGTATTTTAAATTAGTTTATATTCAGCAGATACTAATTATACGTTTTAATCAACTTTTAAGAATAGTATCTTTAAGGATATTCTAAAGGACACATTGGAAAGGCAAATCACTAATTAGACCAGGAAGGATCTGTTTTTAGGTGGATGTGAGAGGTGGCATTCGGATTTTTGCGGATAAACTTAGGTGATAACTTCGTTAATAATAATTGGGCCATGTTAAACAAAAAGCAACCAACCCTCAATTTATAAATTAAGAGAAAATTAACTTTTCATATTTTTCTTAATATTTAATTTTCCGTCATATTTTTTTAAACGATAACTTCACTAATCAATAGTTTAATTTTAAAGCAATTTTATTATAGCTGTATCAAAATTATCCTAATAAATTTTTACAAAAAAATAGACATATTGAGGGTTGGTTTCTTTTTGCTGTTCAAAAAATTATCGAAAAAACTTTTGTTTTTCATGTTTTATATTTAAAAATATAAATTTTACAGATAATTATAAAGTTTTCATCTTATTTATTATACTATACTGATCAACGTTACCAATTTTTCAATGTCAAAATGAAGCTCTTCGGTGTTAAAGCGATCTACATATCCTCGATTATTTTGTTGTTGCCTTTAAGATTAGTATAGAACTCCAAAGGATCAGATGAAATTAGGTGGATCATCTCATTAAGGTTCTTTAACTTTGGGTGGGCTATGGGTTTACCTTATGGCCATAGTGGTGGTACCAAAGCTTCATAAACAGTTCCATTAGCATAAGTCCTTCCCCGAATATTCTTTTTAATATTAACTTTTTGGAAAGTATTTGTAAATTTGTATGTGGCTTAGCATGTGAACATCCTGTTCAGCACTGTTGATGATCTGTATTTAGATCGAAAACGTTTTGCATTTGTGCCGTAGCCCTTTAAGGGAATTTTAATAAAATATATATACCTTTTATAAAGGATTTTAATTAATTTTTTGTGATATATGGTATACAGCCAGGCTACAGGAAAACTTTTTCCTTGTGAATTTTTAATTCCATTTTCATTAAATCAGAATTCGCAAATTCTTGATCTGATGGTAAAACCATACAGTAGAATTTCTACTATTAAACATAATATCAATACAAATAAAAAAATATGCGATAATCAGTCTAAACAACAAACCATAATATTTAAAAAGTAAGATAAACATAATCTTTCGCGAGCCGCTTTAATTATTTTGACAGGTCTTGATTTAAAAGTATTTTTCACATTCAAGATTCACAGATTTCTTCATATTAATAGATATAACACAACAAATATTTTAATATTTAAGCATGAACTATATTGGTCAGTACGACCTACACGTAAAAAAACAAAAAGATGCAACATTCCAGGAACCGTAATCGGCATAACAATATCAACCCATTTGGTTGGTACTTTTCGACAGTGCAATGTAATAATATGTTCAGTTGGTTCAGTCATACAAACAATCCAAGTGGATTGGTTGTCTTATGCGAAATCTTAAGTGAAGTATTATTAAACAGAAATAATTTAGGATGGGCTTGATTGCTTTTTACACAATGTAGAATACACATTTTTAAATCGATATGTGACATTATCTTGTTTTCCTCAAAAATGTGGGTTGGTTGCTTTTGCATAACAAGGCCCAATTGACTTATGCTTCTTCTCAAATATGACCGGAACATTAATAAAAAAAATATTTAAAAATTTCAAAAAATTCGTTTTTTTTCTAATTTCTTTGCTTATAACTTTAAAACGATTCATTTTGGAATAAAGTCGTATGTAAATAAAACAAAGGTAATTAAATTTTCTATCCGATACGATTGGATAAAAATGTCTTAATTTAACACCCTTGCTGCAAAATAGCAATAAATATAATATAAGGGGGCAAAACAAGCCTGTCTTTATTCAATGTTTTTCATTCACTTAGGTTACACTTGAAACCTTCCTAATTCGCTTAGAAAATTTTTGCAATGTGCTAAAACCGTCCACCAAATTTCATTAAAATTGACTTACTAGATTTTGCATAATAATTTTGCAATCTAAACTTTTTTTAAAAAATTAAAATTTTTTAAAATCTTGCACAACAAAAACTAGAAAATACAAAGATTTGTAAATTTTTTTATTTACAAAAAAGCACTCCATATATCTAATGCACATTACAGAATTTAAATCGGATGATTTAAGCAGCCTCAGTAATGTTTTAAAGTTATAAACAATTTTTTGGCTTATAAACAAATTAGTGCTGTGTCCAGGAGGGGGTGCTACGGGCTCCTTTATTTAGATGGACTTACCCAAGTTTTTTATGTATTTTTTGACCCGTAGAACACGATTTTTTTGGGTAACAGTTGATCCGGATGTCGATAAGATTGTTATAAACAAAGGACTTGAGGAATTACATAACATCGATTTTTCGCAAAATAAATTTTTTTGTATTTCTTGGGTAATTCTAAGCAAAAAATGTTCTTACAAGTTTTTTCGTAGGATGCATAGTTTTCGAGATAAACGCGGTGGAACATTAAAAAAATCGAAAAATTGCAATTTTTGAACGAGAATAACTTTTGATTAAAAAATAAAATAGCAATTCTTCTGACAGCATTTGAAAGTTTAAGTCAAATTATACTGGTTTTAATTATTTGCATTGCTAAAAATTAATTTTTTTATTACTAAACAAAGCTATTTATTTATAAGCCAAAAAATTGTTTATATTTTAAAATATTGCCGAGGCCCCTTAAATAATCCGATGTTAATTATGTAAAGTGTATTAGATAGGCAGAGCACTTCTTTCTATGTAAAAAAATTAGCCAACTTCTAAATGGTCTATTTTTAGTTCAGAAATATTTTAAAAAATTTGAACTTTTCTAAAAACATTTATATTGCAAATTTATTATGAAAAATCTATTAAGTCGATTTTAATGAAATTTGGTAGACCAGTTAAGTGAGTTATAAGAATTTTCTAAGCGAATTACTAAGGTTCCAAGTGCCCCCAAAGTGGTTAAGAAACATTGAATAACAACAGGCGTATTTTGCCCCCTTATTTTGTATTTATTGCTATATTACAGAAAAGGTAATACCCTAAGACATTTTTGACCAGTCGTATATCATACAAAATTCAATTATCTTTGTTATTTCTCTACGACTTTGTTCCAAAACGAACCGTTTTAAAGTTATAAGCAAAGAAAGCAGAAAAAAATCGATGTTTTTCGAAATTTTTAAATATTTTAATTTTTTTATTAATGTTCCGGGCATATTTGAGAAGGAGCATAAGTCAATTATTATTACTAAAGGTGTCACCTAACTTTATCTGCAAAAATCCGAATGCCACCTCTCATATCCAAAAATACACGTTTTTTACAGATTAGTCCTGGTCTAAATGCTGAAAAACAACAAGGTTTTACAAAGGGGCGGTCTATAACAGACGCAGTATTTATACTAAAACAATAAAAGAAAGAGCTATAGAGTTCAGCATGCCAGCGTATATTTGCTTCAATATAAATAACAACAACGTAACCAAAGTTAGAGCAGGCGACCAATTTATTGAAAATATTCCAACACCGGGAGGAATTAGACAAGGGGACAGTTTAAGCCCCTTCTTCTTTAAACTACTCATGGGCAAAATTATAAACAAAGTAACATTTCTTAATCTCGGATATAGAATGGGCAACAAAAGAATTGGCATGGCGTGTTACGTAGATGATGCAGCAATTATTGCCGAATCAGAAGTCATGTCTATACAAACAAAAGAAAAAGAATAAATTTGAATATTCTGTAATAATTTATATCCTAATAATATCATAACAAGGTCTACTGTCAATAGATGCAAAAGTTTAACGAAATTGGTGCAGTACAAGGTTTATCCAAATCATAGCACACAAAATCTACAGCAGCTGAAAACACGTTTATGGTAGCGGTATGTCAAATTTTGAGTAGTAGAAAATTAAGAATTTTAGAAAACCAGTAAAGGCAATTATAGCATATTCTCAATATCTCGTCCGTTTACTTCAATACAACAAGCCATGCGATTTTTAAAACTTTACAATACAGTTTGCAACATTCCTGTGGTAATCCTATCTTTGAGTTCCTAAATATTGGCAGGTTTTCAAGTGACCCCACAGGAAATAATCTAAAGGATTCATGTCGGGTAATCGCGGGGGCCATTCGATAAAACCACGCCTTCCAATCCATCTTCTGCTAAACACATTATTTAGGTATTGCCTCAACACTCGCGCATAGTGAGGTGAAGCACCCTCTTGTTGCAGCCAAATATTGTCGTTTGGGATATTGTTATTGTTTGAAAGTCTCAAATAATGAAATTTCTGTATTAAAATATAATTTTACGAGTTTAATGTTTCCGACAATCCGGAGCCGACAAAAGAGATTTTAAAATTATAGAGGCTATTTATTGGAATCAGAAAGCAATCATAAAGACCAATGGTGATACGTCAAGGCCAATTGAAATACAAGGAGGTGTTAGACATGTTTGTGTGCTCTCACCCATATTGTTTAACGTCTACTCTGAGGTAATATTTGCGAAGGCTTTATCGCATTCTTCAGAAGGAATCAGGATAAACACTCAGAGTAAATAATATCCGCTATGCAGATGACACGGTAATAATGACTGATTAGGACCATAGTCTGCAGATACTGTTAGATAGGGTTACTGAGAGTTGTGAAAAAATGGGGATGAAGATCGATACTGCGAAAACCAAAGGAACAAAATTTTACCCCTTCCAATATATGTGAAACACCAACAGCTCGAATAAGTAAACCAATACAAATATCTTGGTTGCTGGTTTAACAATCAATTTGATTATAAACAAGAAGTAAGAGCGAGAATAGAGGTAGCCCGATAAGGGTTTATCAAAATGAAAAGCTTATTTTGTAACACTAGCATTAATATCAGTCCTAGATGTCGTTTTTTGCATTGCTATATGTGGTCAATACTTTTGTAAGGAACGGAGGGATGGACACTCAACACAACACTGATGAACAAGTTAGAAGCCTTTGAACTCTGGCTTTATAGAAGAATCTTGAAAATACGTTAGACAACCCACACCACCAACGAAAATGTTCTGAGGAGAATATGTACAGATAGGGAACTGCTAAAAATCATTAGAGTTAGAAAAGTTAGCTACCTGGGACACATATTAAGAAAAGAAAAGTACCGCCTTGCGCAACTGATCATCCAGGGTAAGATTGAAGGAAAACGGGATCCCGGTAGGCGCCAGATTTCATGGCTTAGAAATATCAGAGACTGGGCCGGCCTTGATTCAAGATCTTTGTTTAGAGCCACATTGGACAGAGACAGATTTGCCAGTGTAGTCGCTAATCTCCACTAAAGGAGAAAGCACCACAAGAAGAAGAATGTTTCCGAGATAATTGAGGGTCTCGATACATAAAACTTACTCTGTATGTAGTGTTTGTCTTATATACAGAGAGAGTCTGTAAAGTGGAATAAATTCAATATCTCAAATACTAATTGTTTTTTTGGAAAATGCTCAGACCCGTCGATTAGTATTTCAAATTGTCCTTTTTGACATTCAATAAAAATGTATACAGGGTGTCCCAATTTAGAGATATGACGTCATCGTCGATTTTCTTAAATGGCAACACTGTCATTTTGATAGCTATTTGATAGGGTTTGTAAAGTTATACATAACTGCAAAATATCAAATTTTTATTCTCTACCATTTACAAGATAATAGAAAATAACAAAGTTATATCTGTAATTTGGAATATATTCAATAATTAAAATACTAACTGTTTTTTTGAAAAATTCTCAGACCCGTCGATTAGTATATCAAATTGTCCTTTTTGACATATAATAATAATGTATACAGGGTGTCCCAATTTAGAGATATGACGTCATCGTTGATTTTCTTAAATGGCAACACTGTCATTTTGATAGCTATTTTGATAGGGTGTGTAAAGTTATACACAACTGCAAAATTTCAAATTTGTATTCTCTACCATTTAGATGATAATAAAAAATAACAAAGTTATGAAAAAGAAGTAATCAACTAATAATTGAATTTAATTATTTCAATAAATTAAGCAAAAACTCATAATGTTGCCCTCAATTATTGTCAAATTGTCAATGGGCAACGTTATGAGCATTTTCTTAATTGAAATAAATAAATTCAATTATTATTTGATTACTTTTTGTTCTTCATAACTTTGTTATTTTTTATTATCTTGTAAATGGTAGGGAATAAAAATTTGAAATTTTTCAGATGTGTATAACTTTACACACGCTATCAAAATAGCTATCAAAATGATAGTGTTGCCATTTAAGAAAATCAACGATGACGTCATATCTCTAAATTGGGACACCCTGTATACATTATTATTATATGTCAAAAATGACAATTTGATATACTAATCGACGGGTCTGAGCATTTTTCAAAAAAACAGTTAGTATTTTAATTATTGAATATATTCCAAATTACAGATATAACTTTGTTATTTTCTATTATCTTGTAAATGGTAGAGAATAAAAATTTGATATTTTGCAGTTATGTATAACTTTACAAACCCTATCAAATTAGCTATCAAAATGACAGTGTTGCCATTTAAGAAAATCGACGATGACGTCATATCTCTAAATTGGGACACCCTGTATACATTTTTATTGAATGTCAAAAAGGACAATTTGAAATACTAATCGACGGGTCTGAGCATTTTCCAAAAGAACAATTAGTATTTGAGATATTGAATTTATTCCACTTTACAGACTCTCTCTGTATTATGCAATTCTACAATTCTAAAATTTAATTGCAACGAACCCGTTCATATTGTGTTTTGAGCTTTATTAAAATTAATTAAATAAAATTAATTAAAATAAAATTTATTATCGCGAACTTCAGTGTATAGTATTATTTTAGCCTGGTAAAAAAAATTTCATAATAAGAAACTCATTTCATTTACTCCTGGATTGTTATTTATATTTTTATTGCAAAAAATGAGCAACGTGTTGGTGCTATAAAAATCTCTTGAAATAAGGCTGTAGCTCTTCTATTTAAATGGAAATTACGACACACGCTGCTTACCCTTCTAAATCATAAAATTTGTCCTCTTTTATATCCTAATCGCGATGAAACATAATTTATTGGGAGGCTGTTTCTTATTCTTGTATGCCCTCCTTTGTTAAGGTTGTAAATAAACCCCTGTCTCTCTGAAAATATACTTTTGCATATTAAAACAGTGTAAATTCTCCACACAAAATTTCCTTTTCGTTCACTTTCAGTTTCCACACTCTAAATAAAGGATTAAGTGTGAAATATATGACACTTTTGTTTCTTTGTTGTGGTTGTAATACATATATATGTAGGATTCCTTTTCTTTAATATCATATTAAAAACGTGAACGTGAAAATTTACCATTCCTGAGAATTTGTGGGAAAGTAATGAGATTATTATTAGGTATAGAATAGAATAGAAATATTCTTTATCGTCCATGAAAATTGTACAATTTTATAGACAAAACTTTAAAACAGTCGAAAACAAAACAATAACAAATAAAATTTTTACTAAAGTTACATAAATCATCAGTATAAATTAAAAAAAAATAATAATAAACCATTCTCTTTGCCTTATCCCTATGCGGAGTCGGCTTCCCTAATTGCATTTCTCCACACAATTCTATCTTGGGTCATATCGATGTTAATCCCCTTTACCAACATGTCCTGCCTTATCGTCTCCCCCAGGTCTTCTTTGGTCTTTCTCTTCTACTCCTTCCAGGAATCGGCACTTCAGCTATTCTTCGTATTGGGTGACTAACGTCTCGACGTTGAACATGACCAAATCATCTTAACCTATGCTCTCTCATTTTGGCATCAATTGGTGCCACACATAGACTTCCCCTAATATACTCATTTATAATTTTATCCTTTTTTGTCACTCCACTCATCCATCTAAGTATTCTCATTTCCGCCACATGCATTCGTTGTTCCTCTTTCTTTTTCACTGCCCAACATTCAGTTCCGTACATCATAGCCAGTCTTATGGCTGTTTTATAGAATTTTCCCTCCAGCTTCATTGGAATTTTTCTGTCACACAACACACCACTCGCTTCTTTCCACTTCATCCATCCAGCACTAATTCTACTGCATGCATCTCCATTTATTTCTCCATTACTCTGTAATACCCATCCTAGGTACCTACTTAAAACTATTGCTTTTCACAATCATTTCACCATCCAAAGATACCATTTTATTTGTAGTAACTCCATCTTTAAATGAACATTCCAAATACTCTGTTTTTGTCTTACTAAGTTTTAAACCTTTTTCCTCCAGAGCGTGTCTCCACTGATCCAGATTTTGTTCCAAGTCTCCTTCACTCTTTCCTATTAACACTACATAATCCGCATACATTAGGCACCATAAAATGCTACCCTGTAGTTTCGCTGTTATCTGGTTCAAAACTAATGAGAATAAATAAGGACTAAGCACCGAGCCTTGGTGCAATCCTACTTTCACCTGGAATTTATCCGTCTCTCCCACACCTGTCCTAACACTAGTCGTTACTCCCTCATAGATATCTCTTACAATCTTTACATATTCGCCAGGGACTCCTTTCTTATTGAGTGCCCACCACAGAATCCCTCGAGGAACTCTATCGTATGCTTTCTCAACATCAATGAATACCATATGAGCGTTGGTCTCTTTATTCCTGGATTTTTCCATCAGTTGCCTTACAATGAAAATTGCATCTGTTGTTGATCTGCCCTGCATAAAGCCAAATTGATTATCGGATATTTCGGTTTCTTCACGTATCCGTCTATCAATTACTCTCTCCCATATTTTTATGGTGTTGCTAAGTAGTTTTATAGCCCCTTAGTATGTACCGGGTGTCCCAATAAGAATGGCTCTCGGCCATATCTCAGGAACCGTTTATAGTAGAGCTTTGAAATAAAAAATTTTATAACAAAAGTTGCCTCAGGAAAAGCCTGGAAATTATTTTCATAATTGTGGGACCACCGCTAGAGGGCGTAATTGAATATAAAAAATTAAAAAATCTGAATTATACAAAATTTTACTAATGAAGGGGCACTGGAAATCCAATCGTCGTATTCTTCATAAAATTCTACGCATATTTGATTTGACAAGTTTAGGTCTACCTTTGGAAATAAGAGGTGGGGGTGAGTGGGAACCTTGTTATGAAAAACTGGCTGTGAGTCCGGTTCTGCTTAATCAAATTTTGCAAACTTGGTCTTGTTGAAGACAGATCTTTTTCGTCAATGTAAAAGTTATGATTTCGAACCAATTTACTGAGTAATATGCCAGCTAGAAGGCGCTATTTAATTTTTTTCAGAAATCTAGTGTTCCTTGGAAAATATTAAATACAAACATGAATTTTTAATACCATATTATAAAATTAGACAAAATTAGCAACAGAATAGCGAAAACTGCATGTTAATACCTTTTTTCTATCTCGAGATATCTTACAAAACGTGTAAATTTAAAAACATAACTGTTACTGTCACCGGTAAACGAAATTCATTAAAAGTAGTGTGCTATGGAAACAACAAAGAAACATTTTCCAGCTGTCAACGTATATTAGGTCTTTTCAACGCTTCTCATTTGTTTCGAGCCTCGTTCATATCTCGTATATTAATATTATACACGGATTATACGGCATATGACAGAGGCTCGAAACAAATGAGAAGCGTTGAAAAGCCCTATTACAAAGAAATAAAAACAACTATTTAGTGATGACATAAACGTTCAAATTTTTGCCCATCATTTTCTTTGCAAACATTTACTCTTTCAAGAGTAGATTGAACAGCAGTCTCAATTTCTGCTCTCGATATGCTTTGAATGGCGTTTAGTATTCTCTGGATAATGTATTCTAGAGTAGTGTATGATGGGCAACAATTTGAATATTTAGGTCGTCACTAAGTAGTTCTTTTTGTTCTGTGTTATATTTAATTTTAATAGTATTGTTTCTCTTTATATTGTTGTTTTAATTAATTATATTTTTATTTGTTGACATCTGGAAAATGTTATTTTGTTTTTTTCCACAGCACCCTACTTTTCATTAACTTAGTTTACCGGTGATAGTAACAGTTATGTATAAAATTTACACGTTTCTCGAGATATCTTGAGATAGAAAAAAGATATCGACATGCGGTTTTCGCTATTCTATGGCTAATTTAATCTAATTTTATAAAGTATGATTAAAAATGCATACTTGTATTTAATATTTTCCAAAGAAAACTAGATTTCTGAAAAAAATTAAATAACGCCTCCCAGCTGGCTTATTACTTATTAGGATGGTTCAAAATTATCACGCTTACATTGAAGAAAAAGATCTGTCTTCAACAAGACCCAGTTTTCAAAATTTGATTTAGCAGAACCGGACTTACAGCCATTTTTTCATAACAAGGTTCCCACTCACCCCCACCTCTTATTTGCAAAGGTAGAGTTAAACTTGTTAAATCAAATATGCGCAGAATTTGATAAAGAATACAATAATCGGATTTCCAGTGCCTCTTCATTAGGAAAATTTTGTAAAATTTAGATTTTTTTATTTTTGATATTCAATTACGCCCTCTAGCGGTGGACCCACAATTATGAAAATAATTTCCAGGCTTTTCCTGAGGAAACTTTTGTTATAAAATTTTTTATTTTAAAGCTCTACTATAAACGGTTCCTGAGATATGGCCGAGAGCCATTCTTATTGGGACACCCGGTACATTGTTGTATGTCTCCCTTGTTTTTGTAGACAGGTACTAATATACTGCTTCTCCAGTCGTCTGGCATTTGTCCAACTTCCATAATTCTATTAAATAGACCTGCTAGCCAACTTATTCCTGTCTCTCCCAATGCTCTCCATACTTCCCTAGGAATATCATCTGGTCCGACTGCTTTTCCTTTCTTTATTTTTTGAAGCGCTTGAGCCACTTCCGCGTTTTTTATTCTGGTAACCATTGCTGTTACTGTCTCCGTTAACTCAACAGGCTGTCCGTCAAATTCTTCATTTAATAATAATAATAAATAAGTAAACCAAAACAATATAGTGCAAAATTTAAATAAATTGCAAATAATCAACCTTAAGAAAGAATAAGTTTAATAAGTTAAGCTGCTACATAATATGAGACCCAAATATAGATAAAAATACTACTTTTATGTAAGAGTACTGCAGCTTCTTAGTTATTGATTAAGAAATTCATTTACTGAATATTATGGTCTTTCAAATAGATAGGCTTTTGTCAATTTACGGAACTTGGGGAAAGATGTTGCAGATTTAAGTAGCAGACGGAGATTGTTGTAAAGTTTTTTTTGCAGAATATAATATAGATTTCTAAACTAACTCGATAGACGGAATCGGTAAATAGACGTCAAAGGAAGAATTTCTAATGGATTAGCCATATTTAAGTCTTGCTGAAAAGACATGTAGATGTTTACGAATTAAGCAAACAGTTTCTAAAACATATAAAGAAGGAAGTGTTAAAATCCCGTTATCCTTGAAGTAGCTCCTGCAATTTGTTGTTCTTCTGAATGAAAACAGATATCTTATTGCTCTTTTTTGTAATTTAAAAATAACCTTGGATTGGGCAGCTGTATACCAGAACCCCAAAAGAAGACCATAACGAAGATGCTACTCGAACAAAGAAAAAATACGTTATTTTGGAAGAGGCTAAATTCAGTCCCTTCGAAATAGATCTTATTGCATAGCAAGCTGAGGATAGTTGCTATCTAAAAAAATACCAAGAAATTTTACAGAATCAACGGTACTGATCTGGCTGTTATTAAGAGGTAAAGGTTGAAGAGCTCCTTTATAGGATAATGCTACTGTTTTATCTACATTAAAAGAGAGTAAATTATAATCGGACCAGGTTTTATAGGTATGATTTTTATATAGGATTAAGCCACAATGATTGGTGTAATGAAAATTGCATTTATAATTGACTAATGCTTGACGTATGACCTTGAAGTATGACCCGAAGTACGTCGCAGAAAGATTCCTGCTCCGAGAGCTACAACAGGTGAGAGTTACAGAAATTATGACAGACAAGGCTAGGGTTAAATTTGCGGAGTTGGAGCACCACCAAAGCCCCATACTGCGAGAGATACTAGGGTATGACGCTTTCCACCGATGAAAGCACAAACGTCCTAAACAGCAAATAGTGAAATAAAGTAAAGAAAATAAAGTGATAAATAAAGTAAACAGAGAGAGACTAAAGAATAAAATGAAAGTAAAAGTACAGTTATAAAGAAGTAAAAATAAAAATAGTAGACAGTTCGTAGCTCGAAACACCAAGTGCCGAAGAAACACGTAATCCAAGCGTAGGTCCAATACCACGATCATAATAAAGTCAGCCTACAAAAAAAAATACAAAAAAGGCGCAAGCCACCAAAAAAATAAAACAAAAAATACTTGAGCACCAAGCCATTGGACTGAGCTCAGTGGGGCTTGGTACAATGACTTGGGGCCCAAGCAAGCAATTTTTAGTTCGCGGATAAGTAATTCGAAGATAAAGGCATACAGCGCTTCACACTGGCCTTGTTTTGAATTGGATTAGAGCACCACATTGGAATCTAATTACCCAGGATTCCATTGTGAAAAGCATTTGGCTACGATAGTTGTGCCCCTATCGCGCATCAGCGTGCTATAGGGGGGAAAGGGATGGCCTGGAGCACTGTTTTTACTCGGGTTAAAACACCTCGCTCCAATGAATTGTTACACCCGAATGTACTTTTTCGATAGGGTGGAAATCTCTCACAGGTCGGGTTAAATCAAATTACTTGCTTGCTTCCTACGTATGACCTTCAGTCTGGAAATCATTCTCAAAAAAGATTATTCTAAAAATACTGGGAATATTCTATAACCTAATTTTATTAGATGAACTGTGGATAAACACAATATTTAAATTAGACTTTTTATGTTTATTTAACGCTACAATTTAGTTAAAGACGAATCAGTAATTTTTTTTATAAATCCTAACTTCTTTTTCTTTTGAAATCATAACCCTGTACGGTATTATAATATCACCCTGTACAAAAGATGCTTAAAACTCATTCAAAGTCATTAATCCATGTAGTATCTGTTCTTGGATTCAATAACCGCAAGTAACATTGAATTGTCATGTTTTGTTATTATTTAAATGTGTATATAAACATTAACTCGGTCGAGAAAGATTATTATGATTATTGATGTAGTTGGAAGGTATTCACGTATAGGATAGGTCAAGTTAATATTGTAACAACTTATGTAGTGAATCATCGACTTCGAATTAAATATAATCGGAAATGTTATCGGAAAACCTGAGTTTTAATTAATTGGGACCAGAAGGCAGTAACATCACACTATTTAATACACCTGGATGGGTCTTTGCCTGTCCTTTCATTCAGATCTCTCTTGTGCCCTTCGCCTCCATTGTTTTATATTCATGGTATTCATGGTCGTCTTCCACGTCATCCAACCATTTCGTCTTGGGGCTTTCTTTTTTCGCTTTCCTACCGGCTTCCACTCTAATATCTTCTTTGTCGTTTTTGTATCTTCTTGTTGCTAAACATGTCCCAGCCATGACAGTCTTTGACTTTTCACAAATCTCACAATATCATACCTTTCATTCAGTTCATTAACCTCGTCGTTTCTCCTGACTCTCCATGTGCCGTCTTCCTCTTGCACCGGGCCATATACTTTTCTCAGTATCTTTCTCTCGAATGTCCTGAGTTGGGCTTCATCTTTTTTCGTCGTTACCCAGGTTTCACAACCATAGGTTATTATGGGTCTTATCAAAGTTCTGTAGATAGCCATTTTGGTTCTGTTGTCTAATAATTTCGATGTCATCAATCTTTTATTAGCATAGTATGTACGACTTTCACTGGAAATGAGTGCATTAATTTCGCTACTTACGGAATTCTTCTGATTGATTTCTGTGTCCAAATATGTGAAGACATCCACACGTTCAATATAGTATAGTCTATTGCTATATTATTTTCATTTTCAGGTGTTCTTTTGATGGTCGTGTACTTAATTTTTATTTCGTTTATTTTAAGTCCCCTTTTTTGTGCTTCAGGATCAATTTTCTTGAACGTTTCCATTAGTCGTGTCTTGCTTCTACTAATAACGGCGGCACCGTCTGCTTATGAAGTAATTTGTACTGTTTTGGTATTTATATGGCCGGATATATTGTTTTTTTCTGATCACTGTCTCAAGGACTAGGTTGAACAGCTTGGTTAAAAGTGCGTCTCCCTGTGTCACCCCCATATTTATTTCAAACAGAGGAGACAGTTCTCCATCTACTCTAACTGCAGCTTTTGAACCCTGCAAGGTATTTTTTTGAAGTTATACTTCTTTAGGCACGAGGGTAATTTATTATTTTGCTGGGCGCATACGCACACCGACAGTACGGTATGAAACGTTATGATTGGGTGTCTGATTGGGTGTTAAAATCATCTGTCAATAATTGTTCAAATGGAGATTCTGGATAAACAAAATGTTGTGTATATTAGTTTTTATTGTTGTGAGGACAGTGACAAAAAGCAAGTTCATAATTGTAGTGACTTTATAAATAGTTTTTAAAAGCAACAGGTACGTACCTTATTGTAAATGTTTCAGTATTGTAATAAAAAATTACAAATTAGGTAAATACCTATTTGGAAAATGTACGTAACTAGCTAGTAGGTAATGCTTTGATTTACATATTTTTTAATTTTTCGTATTGTTTTAATAAAAATTTTTGGAAAGTAGTAAGTATTAAAATTAGTTTAATATTTAAATAAAATATAAATAAACTGTTATATTGATTTCGTTGACATCATATAATAGAAGTGTAACTTCTTACGTGCGTACAAAGTACACACACATTCTTTTTTTATGAGGCTGATATATTTTTGAAGTGAAAACTTCTTTAGGGACGTTGTGCAATTTTTAGGATAGGGGAAAAAGCATTGTATTGGCGACCGTCATCGCGACCGTCATCGCGACCGTCATTGCGACCGTAATCGCTTATGCTATATATTATGTGTATGTAAAATATATAAATTGTGTAAAGGTATTTAAATTTAAAATAAATGTAAAACATATTTTAAGATGGGGAAAAAAGATTTATTTCGCGACCGTCATAGCGACCGTCATCTCTTCGGCTAAATAAATTTTGTACGTATATACATTATGTGTATGTATATATATAAATTCTATAAAAAGTATTTAAATTTAAAATAAATGTAAAACCTATTTTTGGATAGGGAAAAAGGATGTATTTGGCGACCGTCATCGCGACCGTCATCTCTTCGGCGAAATAAATGTTGTACGTATATTTATTCAGTGTATGTATATATAAATTGTGTAGAAGTATTTAAATTTCAAATAAATGTAAAATCTATTTTAGGATGGGGAGAAATGATTGATTTCGCGACTATCATCGCGACCGTCATCGCTTCCACGAAATAAATTTTGTACGTATATTAATATAATGTACGTATAATAATAGTTATGTTATTGAAGTTAAAACTTCTTTAAGGACGTTGGGCACTTTTTAGATGGAAAAAAGCATTGCATTCGCGACCGTTATTGCGACCGTCATCGCTTCGGCGAAATAAATTTTGTACGTATACATATATTATTATGTGTATGTATATATAAATATTGTAGAAGGCACGCAACGCGTATATAATATTGGTAAAACACCTATTTTTGGATGGGGATAAAGAATTGATTTCGCGATCATCATCGTTTAGTCGAAATAAATTTTTTATGTATATATATTATCTTCTTCTTCAGCCTATTTGCATCCACTCCGGGACAAAGGCCTCCCCATGAGTTCTCCATTCTTCTCTGTTTTGTACTATTTGGTGCCAGTTTCTCTCTATTTTTGCTTTGATGTCGTCTAGCCATCGTTGTTGTGTTCTTCCTCTACTGCGACTGTGCTCGCGTGGTCTCCAATGTACAATGTTTCTCGTCCACGTTTCGATGTTTTGTCGTGCCACGTATCCTACCCAGGTCCGTTTAATTTGCCTTTCAATTCTTCCAATTACATACTCCACTTTCGTTCTGCTTCGCACGTCCTCATTTTGTATATGTTCCCTCAGAGATCTGTGTCGTTCTCAACCTATTGGCTGATACTTCTGTAAGTGTCATCTTCTACATTCTATACGTCATAATTGTTAGAATACAACTGTTGAATACCCTTTTGTTTAGATTTATTGGTATCTTTTTGTTCTTCTACACATCACTGAGCCTTGCTACTGCTGCCCAGGTCATTCGGATTCTTCTAGTTATTTCTGCCGTTTGATTATGTTTGCCTAGTCTAATCGTGTGACCTAGGTATACTTTTCGACATTTTCGATATCACTTCCATCTAAGTCGATTGTGATGTATTGATTTGTCATCACTTTTTTTATTTGTTTTTGTCCTCTGTCTAACTTCTCTCTCCGTTCTTATTTTGCTTGTTGTTAGACCTTCTGATACATTTATTTGCATAGCTGCATTGTCGTATATGTATTTGAGGAGTATTGTATATCTAGAATCAATCCTTGTGTTATTCATTCTTTCTAATACGGCTCATAGTTCTATGGAATCGAATGCCTTATTCGTTGCACTTATCGATAAGTGTCGTTATTGTCTGTAGGTGTTCTATGGGACTATGTCAACAGGCTGGTAACTATCGAATTTATTTGATATCCTGTTGGTAATTATTTTGGTAAGCATTCTATACGGATGTGGCAACAGGCTTATTGGTTTGAAATTTTCGCGCTTGTGGTACCTACATATCAGGTGTATGTAGATACAGGGTGTCTCATTAATAATTGCCCATATAGTAACTGGAGAAACCTTAGCACAAGATTTAACCTAAAACACTTAACTAAAATGTGGTTCCTTACTGAGTTACGTTCGTAACTCAGTAAAAATCAGTTTTTAAACTTATCTAAAAGTTTAAAAACTATTTTTGCTCAGCATTTTAAAACTATTTGACGTATCCTTTTCATACTTGGCAGTAAGTCAAGTCTTCACTGTGCAAACTACCAAATTATGTTAAACAAACGTTTTATGAAAATAATATACCCCACATTCGTAACGATAAAGTCATTAGTTTTCGAGATCTTTGAAGTTAAAAATGAAATGAAACGGTTATTTTGATTAATGTATTGTTTCGATTCATTTTTAATTTCAAGTATCTCGAAAACTAATCATTTTATCGTTACGAATGAAAAGAATATTATTTACATAATATTTATCGGAAAATAAAAAAATTACACTAAAATAGCAATGTCGTCAGTGGCGTATAATTTGGGAAGGGTCAACCAGCCACTATCCCCTGCCGTATGCCTCTAGTAGTTGCTATAAACGTTTGTTTATAATAATTTACTAGGCTGTATAGTAGTCGCACTTTCTGCTAAGTATGAACAGGATACGTCGAATAGTTTCAAAATGCTGAGCAAAAATAATTTTTAAATTTTTAGATAAAACACCCTGTAACTCAGTAAGGAACCACATTTTATTTTAGTATTTTAGGTTAAATCTTCGTATTTTGTGTTAAGGTCTCTTCAGTTATTATATGGACAATTATTAATATTATTAATGGAACACCCTGTATAAATAGTATAGGACGTACGCAACGCGTATATAATATAGGTATAGTACTTCGTTTTGAATTGAAAAAAAGCATTGAATTCGCAACCGTCATCGCTACGGCGAGATATTAGTAATTTATATACTATAGGTTGTATTGCGTATGTATAAGTTCAAATGAAGTTATAATGGTTGGAGGAGGGATAGAGTGTGTACCCGAAGGAGCTTGCGAAGCAAGCGCATAAGGGGCCACACGGTCCCTACTCCAATCATTATAAGTGATTAGAGTTTAAAGTATTTTTGAAGTGAAAACTTCTGTATCGATTTTGTACACTTTCTGGATGGGGAAAAAGCATTGAATTCGTGACCGTCGTCGCTTCGCCGAAATACATTCTGTACGTTTATGTATTATGTTTATGTATATATAAATAGTATGGGATGCACACAATGGGTATATAATGTAGGTATATCACTTCTCTTTGGATGGGGAAAAAGCATTGACTCGCGATGGTTATCGACACGGCAGATATTAGTAATTTATATACGATAGGTTGAATTGCGTATAAGTTCGACCGAAGTTATAATGGTTGGAGGAGGGATAGAGTGTGTACCCAAAGGGGCTTGCTTCGTAAGAAGTTTTCACTTCTGTCGGCACTCCCACGAGTGCCCTATTTTTTTTTGGTTTACCTAGATTACGAAGGCCTTCCAGCATTTTGTCTCTTTTCACACTATCAAAAGATTGTTTAAAGTCTATAATACGTATTACATAGTTCTATGTCGTATTCATAAGCTTTCTCTTGTATTGTTCTAAGTATGAATATGTTGTCTGTAGTGGCTCTATTGGTCTGAATCCATTTTGATAATCACCTATTATATTTACAGAGTATTCTGACAATCATTTTAGATAATGCCAGAAAGAATTCTGTATATTTCATTTAGCAATGTAATTGGTTTGTAATTCTGGCATTCCCTGTTATCTCCTTTTTTTATATATTAGCTGTATAAGACCAACTGCCCATTGCCCAACTGGTCCATACCAACTTTATCAGGTAATGGACTCTTAGGGCCGGTATTTCAATAGCTACTTAAGCTTTTGCTTAGCTAAGCCTGTGTCAAAAGTTAAGGAGAAGCTTAAGCTGGGTACCGTATTTCCATCATTCTCTTAACTAAACTGATGCTCAGCTGTAAAGTTAATTGGTTTGGTACCTCTGAATACGTCAAAGTGCCAGAGCTAACTGTTCTGAGGTAAAAACCACTACTGTTGACATTTAATTTTATCTTGTCATCTGTATCAATGTTATTTTTACTTCACTTAATTTTGTGTACATGGTACATGTGTTTTTAGTTTATTGTCTATATTTTCTTGGTTATATTTTTATTGTTATTTTGCATAAGCAATAGATCCGTCTTTGTGATTTTGTTTATTGGATATATTCCTTAAAATGTCAAATTGGAATGTAAGTTTATTTTTGTAAAATAAATATATCTACCAAGCATTGTAGAAATAAACAATTTTCATGTGCCTACACCTTCCAAAAGTAGTAAGAATTTTAATAATCGTTATTACGATTAATAAATTAATAGATTATTATTTAATAATCCAATAATAACGTTATTACTTAAAACTTGGTTTTCAAAACAACTCCATAATTAATAATCTATAGAAATAACCTCAAAAGACAGAAAACAAATTTTAAGCAAAGGCTTAAACCAACTCCCGCGCGAGCTTAAAATTATTTGGTTTAAGCCTAGGCTTAAGCCTCAAATTGAAGTGGAAATACAGGCATCTAAGCTTAAGCAAAGGCTTAAAGTAAGCTTTAGCTTAAGTGAGGTTGGAAATACCGGCCCTTTGTTCGGATCCTCCATATTTCAACAATTCTGCCGAAACTCCGTCCGTTCCTGTCGCTTTACTGATTTTTAGTTTTTTTATTACTTGAACTACTTTTTCATAACTCGGATTTTCAATGTGCTGCTCCGCCGTATAATATAAATATTGTCTCGATTTGATAAATTAACTAAGGGCCGGTATTTCAATAGCTACTTAAGCTTTTGCTTAGCTAAGCCTGTGTCAAAAGTTAAGGAAAAGCTTAAGCCGGGTGCCGTATTTCCATCATTTCCTTAACTAAACTGATGCTCAACTGTAAAGTTAATTGGTTTGGTACCTCTGAATACGTCAAAATGCCAGAACTAACTGTTCTGAGGTAAAAACCACTACTGTTGACGTTTAATTTTATATTGTCATCTGTACCAATGTCAATTACTTAATTTTGTGCACATGGTACATGTGTTGTTAGTTTATTGTCTATATTTTCTCTGGTTATATTTTTATTGTTATTTTGCATAAGCAATAGATCCGTCTTTGTAATTTTGTTTATTGGATATATTCCTTAAAATGTCAAATTCGAATGTAAGTTTATTTTTGTAAAATAAATATACCTACCAAGCATTGTATAAATAAATAATTTTCATGTGCCTACACCTTCCAAAAGTAGTAAGAATTTTAATAATGGTTATTACGATTAATAAATTAATAGATTTATAGATTATTATTTAATAATCTAATAATAGCGTTATTACTCAAAAGTTGGCTTTCAAAATAACTCTCTAATTAATAATTTAGAGAAATAACCTCAAAAAACAGAAAAAAAATGTTAAGCAAAAGCTTAAACCAACTCCCGCGCGAGCTTAAAATTATTTGGTTTAAGCCTAGGCTTAAATTGAAATGGAAATACAGGCATCTAAGCTTAAGCAAAGGCTTAAAGTAAGCTTTGTCTTAAGTGAGGTTGGAAATACCGGCCCTTACTATCTAATTTAATCTAAGAATTTCCCAGTGGGGTATTCTGAGTTAAAAAAAAAACAATTTTTTTGGACACCCTGTACAAATTTTTCTGTTAATCTTTATATTACTGAATAGAGAATTAGGTTAATAGGGTAGAGAATTAGAATTACTACTATACACAATACTTTTTTACATAAAAATATGTGTATACATATATGCAATATATCTTCGTATATATTTTTCATCTATTTTGTTGGCTTTGTATAACAATGTAGCCCTTATTACAACTTTTACTTTTACAGAAAATGTTACAGAATATATTATTTTATTACCACAAATATTTGTAATAGCACTTTTGTTTAATTTCTTAACGTTATCCTATCTTTAGCAGATTTATACCTAATCTGCCTCACAAACCAGCTGACACTTCGAATTGCTTTATAAAATATTACTTGAAGAAAACAACTCAGCAAATTGTTCCTTAAATTTCCATTTGAAAATTGGAAAAACAGATCCTACCGAGCGTTTTCTTGGCAAATCGGAATTTTTTCCACGCCACTGGCCCACACCCTTTTATCCGGTCTCCGATCATCTTCTCCATGGCTTTCTGCGATTACCGAGACCATTGCAGGGAGAAAGGGTAGTGGAGTCGGGTGGGCATTCAGTACTGACATACACTTCCGGTGTTGACTAAAATCCCTTCCAACGACTACTTTTTTGGTTTCTTTCATTACTTTTGTTACCAGGACTGTATTGAAAGAGATCAGCTGTCAATGTTTTGTTGCGACGTAGATACACGCCAACGAGCACTTCCAGACAGTTTATTACAAAAATAAAAGATACATTTTCCAATTTGTTTACTTTACTTTGTTTTTTGCAACAGTTTTAAGAAGTGTGCTTTGTTAATATTTAGTAACAGATATACACTGTTTTACAACGAAAATTTGACCCCCCAGAAACTCAAAAACCAAGAGTGTCTTCACATTTTAAATAAAACACGTCATTTCATATTGGAAGGGAGATAAATTAATTTTCATGCAAAATTTATGCCCTCAAATGTAACCCCCTATTGCCTCACATTAACCCCCAATTTTTTTTAAATAGTAAGTGCGGTCGAGGGGCGCATCATTTGAAAGGTATTTTTTTTTCTACACAACACTCTATTTTTTTTAATTTGCGGAATAACTTTGAAGATAATTTTGGAATAAACTAATTTATTGATTGAACATCATTAATAACAAAACAACATACAATTTCATCAAATTAACCAATTATTAAATGTTCGAAATAACCTCCTGACCTCCACAAGTCTATTTTCAAAGCCCCTTTCTATATCTGCAAATACGTCAATATTAAGCATATTATACAGGGTGTCCCGAAAATATTGGTCATAAATTATACCACAGATTCTGGGGTAAAAAATAGGTTGATTGAACCTCACTTACTACCTATATACAATAGTGCACACAAAAAAGTTACAGCCCTTTGAAGTTACAAAATGAAAATCTTTTTTTTTCATATATCGAAAACTCTTCGAGATTTTTTATTGAAAATAAACATGTGGCATTCTTATGGCAGCAACATCTTAAAAAACAATTAAAGTGAAATTTGTGCACCCCATAAAAATTTTATGGGGTTTTTGTTCTTTTAAACCCCCCAAACTTTTGTGTACGTTCCAATTAAATTATTATTGTGGCACCATACAATGTTTTTAAAGCTTTTTTGTCTCTTAGTACTTTTTTGATAAGCCAGTGTTTATCGACATATTGTGAATATTTGTCGAATCCACCACATAAATATCTGTATATGGTTAAGTACGATTATAGAGACCTGTTTATAATCTGAAAATTTATTTATAATTTACATTTTCAGGTATATTTTGAAAAAGAAGCCACATCTCGATAAAAAACGACTTGTCAAAAAAAGACTAACAGGCAAAAAAGTTTTAAAAACACTGTGTTTAACTAATGGTATCACAATAATAGTTTAATTAGAACGTACACAAACATTTGGGAGGTTTAAAGAATAAAACCCCCATAAAATTTTTATGTAAATATATTAAAAAAAAGCCGAAGCTCGATAAAAACTGGCTTATCTAAAAAATACTAGGAGACAAAAAAGTTTTGAAAACGTTTTGTTTAACTAATGGTACTACAATTATGAATTAATTGGAACGTACACAAAAGTTTGGGGGGCTTTAAGGGACCAAAACCCCCATAAAGATTTTATGGGGTGGACAAACTTCACTGTAATTTTGTTTCAAGATGTTCCTGCCATAAGAATGTTACATGTTCATTTTCAATAAAAAATCTCTAACAGTTTTCGATATATTGAAAAAAATCGATTTTCATTTTGTAACTTCAAAGGGCTGTAACTTTTTTTATGAACACATTTGTACTAAGGTAAGTTAGGTTCAATCTAACTATTTTTGAACCCAGAATGTGCGGTTTAATTTATGACCAATCTTTTCGGGACACCCTGTATATTGAGATTTTGTCTTTTGTTTTATTTTTGACAAGATTTTTTTTGATGAAGACAAAATAATGACTGAAAGCATAAAACTAGGAGGAAATAAACTTCTACTGGCACTTGCTAAATTATTCAATAAATGTCTGTGCGAAGCGATAACACCGACGCAGTAGAACAACGCAGAAATCGTCTTACTCCACAAGAAGGGAGATATCAGCGACCTTAGAAACTACCGACCCATTAGCTTGTTGTCACAAGTATATAAGTTATTCACAAGAGTTATTACCAACAGACTAGGAAGTAAGTTGGATTTCTATCAGCCAAAAGAGCAAGCAGGTTTTAGAGCAGGATATGGCACAAATGATCATCTACAAGTAATTAAGAACATAATAGAAAATAGTGTTGAAATAAGCAAGCCACTAGTCCTAATATTTGTTGACTACGAAAAAGCTTTTAACACCATAAGTCATCAAAAAATGTTAAAAGCCTTAACAGAATGTCGTATAGATCATCGCTATATAAACATGCTTAAATACATCTATCAAAATGCGACAGCAAGCGTGAAACTGGCAGATAAAAACAACAACGCATTTAAAATAAAACGGGGAGTGCAACAGGGAGACACAATTTCGCCAAAATTGTTTACAACATTATTAGAGCATATGTTTAAGAACGCAAATCTGAGTGAAAAAGGAATTAATATCAACGGAGAAATACTTAGTCATTTGGAATTCGTTGACGATATTGTTCTTTTTGCTGACTGCATCGATGATGCAGTATCGCAACTGGAGAAACTATACCTAGCCTCCTTACAAGTTGGATTAAAAATCAACCACCTCTTATAAGTACTTAGGGCATGAGATACGCATAGAAAGAGATAATCAAGCGTGCGAACTAAGCCGCCGCATAGCACTCACTTGGGTGGCATTCGGAAAGCTGAGCTATGTCCTTAAGTCAGAACTGCCTATGTGTCTGAAAAGAAAAGTCTTTGATCAGTGTGTGTTGCCAGTACTTACCTATGGTGCAGAAAATTTAACAATAACCAAAAAAGTAAGAAATTAAATTTTGTGTTTCCTAAAGAGCCATGGAACGCTCAATGCTAGGTATTTCTGGTCGGAATCGAATTACGAACAGGGAGATAAGAAGAAGAACAGGAGTGACGGATGCCATAGAAAGAATTATGACCCTAAAGTGGAACTGGGCTGGACACCTAGCTAGAATGTCGGATAACAGATGGACACAGCGAATAATACACTGGAGACCAAGACAAGAAGCATATCGAAGTAGAGGTCGTCCGCCAACCAGATGCTCTGATGACATCAAACGGATCGACAGAAACTGGATGCAGACAGCACAGGACAGAAATGCATGGAGAAGACTGAGGGAGACCTATATCCAGCAGTGGATAGATTCGGGTTGAATAATGATATATTGAGATTGGATATTCAACCAATAAATTAGTTTAATCCAAAATTATCTTCGTAAAGTTATCTACTTAAGTTATTACGTATATTAAAAGAAATATAGGGTCGTGTAGAGAAAAAAATTAGTTTTCAAATGATGTGCCACTTGACCACACTTGCTATTTAAAAAAAACTGGGGGTTTATGCAGGGCAGTAGGGGGTTACATTTAAGGGCATGAATTTTGCATGAAAATTCGTCCCCCTTCCAGTATAAATTGACGTATTTTTTTAAATTTTGAAAAAATCGTTGGTTTCTGAGTTTCTTGGGGAATTCAAATTTTCGTTGGAATACAGTGTATATAATTTGGTAACTCACAATCTATATATGTATGTTCTTTATTTTGATCTTAGAAAATGGCGACCGGTTTCGAAACTTACATTATTTTTCCCATCTTCAGGCTAGTTGAAGAGGTCTTTTAAACAAATAGTTAATAGATATCAGTTCCAAGAGGATTGTTGCAGCTAACATGCATAAAGTATTCAGATGTCATCTCTTCTTAAGGGAAGACCTGCCACTAAGTTTTTTAGCGGTGGATCCTTTCTACATTGTGTGTGTTACGTTAAAGGTTTGTGTGCAGCTAGTGTATGGCTATTATTATAGTGTTTTTTATATACATATTACTCTTATGTGTTATAGTTGTTGTGGTCACTTACAAGTTGGTTCCTTCTTCTTCTTCAAGTGCCCTGTCCGTTGCGAACGTTGGCTATTAATATGGCAATTCTGGTCGTGCTTGCGGCACTCCTAAATAGTTCGACTGATGTAATCCCGAACTACTTCCGCAGATTTTGGAGCCACGAGTGTTTTTTCTACCTGGACCTCGCTTACTGTCTTTGGTTGATTTACTGATTTTCCCCTGGACAATCAATTGCAGTAGACGGTACTTATCGTGTCTCAATATGTGGCCTAGATATTTAAGTTCCTTTTGTTTAATTGTGCTCACAATTTCTTACTCTTTTCCGATTCTGTGGATTACCTCTATGTTGGTGACATGTTCGGTCCAGGATATACCTACGAATAATGCGTCGGTACACCCACATTTCGAATGCTTCTAGTTTTTTCGTGAGCATCTTTGTCAGCGTCCAGGCCTCCACACCATACAGTAAGATCAGAAAAATGTAGCATTTAACTAGACGTAGTTTTAGGGGAAGAGATAAATCTTTTGCTTATGAGGACCTTTTCATATTGTTAAATGCTGCTCTAGCTCTTTCTGTTCTCGCCTTAATTTCTGTGCCCTGTTTCCATTTTGCATTTACGTTTGTGCCAAGATATACATAAGGTTCTGCAATAATATAATCATTATTGTTGTACCGAAAAGCGGTTTCATGGCCATTGCTATAACTCTCATGCACTGAGGCTGAAAACATTTGCGTCGATTGCATTCATGGGAAAACTTTAAAAGAACTATTCGGCAGCAAATATTTATGGGGGATTTTTTGTCCGGGATTTTTGTGGGGATATTTTGTCCAAAAAAATTTGTGGGGATTATTTGCCCGGGATTTATTGTGGGGGAATTTGTCCGGGGATTATTTGTCTGGGGAGTTTTTGTCTGGGGATTTTTTGTCCAGGGATAATTTGTGGGGATTTTTTGTCCGGGATTATTCCACTACCTATTGCCGCCGGTATTAATCCTTTCCAGTCAGATGATCTGATTTTGATGATCTTTAGTTTCTGATGTCGTACTCTTTTGATAGAGTTTGGCATCAGAAACTCCTAGAACTTTTATAAGGAAAGAATGTGGACAGTCCAGATATACGGGTTATTGCCAATCTGTACTGGTCGGCGAAGATATAAATCTTCTGATTCTTTTCGCAGCTCTATGTATTGTATGTATGCGATCAAACGTGTACTTTCTCAAACCAGGAAAAGGAAAAATTTCCCAACAAATATATTCCACTGAAAGTATCATAGATAAAACAACTGCAGATCATATTTTATTTTTGCATGCCTTCAGTGGCTGTGATACAGCATGTGCACTCATTAATGTACTCCGAAAAAATTCTGATTTGGACGAGGTTATTGAGATATTTAAAAAGGTCGGCGTTGTCAAGGAAATATTCGCAAAAAACTGTTATCAGGCGCCATTTTTTTAATATGGCGGCGCGAGCGGTGGAGATACGAGGTAGCAAAATCAAAATTAGAAAAGAGCATACCTAAATCCATAAAATTACCGATTTTCAAAACCATAGGAAAACTTTCCAGGTAAAACTAACAAATGATTAGACTATAATTCTTTTAAGACATATTGCTTTTCGGTATACCTACTCTTTTGAGGACACCACTACTTCCTACTTTAATATAGGTGTATCTACTAATTTGAACATTTTTTAAAACCTATATTTATTTAAAATTTTAATTTTAAAATTATTTATATAAATTTCCGAGAATATTATCGGGAGACAATTCACGCAAACCCCTTTATCGGTAGAGGACGTATTACCTGCGAGTGGGAGCCAGTTCATGTGCAGCCAGGTAGACTACATACTACCAGGTAGACTACATACACTTCTAAATACATCACATAGTCCTACATTACAATTTCTGTAGTAATACCTTGTTTCTTTACTTATTTTCTTTCTCTAAGCTATGCTGTAAAGGCTGCAGCTGCAAATATAATACAAGAAATATATTACATCTACTACCTGACAGAAATGAAAATTAACTAATGACCGCTCTAGTTATGTAGACCCAAAAATAGGAGTGAGGTTACAATAATTCGCAGCAAGCTGAAAATTAGTAGGATTGTTCAAAACACGATCATAAATGAAATCTAAAAAGTTCTCATCGATCCGACCCGAGGAAAAAAATTTACTCGGGGTCAAAGGTCACAAAATTGGGTTTTTAGCGATTTTCAGCGAAACGGTAAGTTTTATCATAAAATTAGTTCTAACAAAAAATCTAGATTCGATAATTATTATCTATAAAAAGCGTCTAAATACTTTTTTTCCTAAGAGCCATTTTTTGAGCTACAGCGATTCAAAAAGTTGAAAGAGTTGTAATCGTCATTATATGTATTATATTAGTACACCACGTATCTAAAGCTGTAATACAAGTACCCACCTAAACATATTATTTTATCGGTCAGCTTTATATTACATATAAAAATGTTTTTCTATGGATGCTATACAATCTGCAACTTCTCTCACTACTTACATACATTCAAAATGAACAATTTCACACGCAGTGAGAAAAGTCGGTCATTGCAGTGAGAATTTTTTTCTCACGGGTTCTCCTGCGTATTCATACATAATGATCGCCGTTTCCATGGTAACATGCACAATACAAACACAATTTTATTAATGTTGTCAAACAAAATGTGTTCAGAATTGTTCAAAAATAACTTAATTATAATGTTAAATAAATAAGGTATATAAATTAAAAGAATATTAAATACCTACATGTAAGTATATGTAAATTATTTCAATTTATGCATATAATATACCTTAAAGCACCTGAATTATTTAATTTTGAAATTTGAATTCTTGGCAAAACCGCATCCATAGAAAAAGTACAGTGTACAACACATGAGAAAATGACATATTTCTCCCTCGCTTGATTTGCCTGCGCTCATGAGAAATATGTTTTTTTTCTCACTTGTTGTACAATATACTCTTTTTCTACAAACGTGTTAAAAATGCAATTTTTAGCAATCCATATTAAAAATGTCACTTTAAAGCACTGGGTACTTTAAAATTTTTAAGGAACTGCAGTTAAAAGTGAAATGTCAAATTTTGAAAGCCAACGTCAAAATATTTATATTTCATTTATTAACATTAATATTAATATTAGTACAATTTGCGCAATTTGAAAAATGAATTTCTTCATTTCACCTTTATCGCGAATGCCTTATCGCGATTCTATTGGTTAAAAATCTGTATCGTAATGAAAATCTGTATCATAATGAAGTTCATTATGATACAGGTGAAACGCGGTGATATGACCTACGCGGTCTTTTGAGATGCCTACTGCGTCAGCTATCTCACGCACCTTTAGTCGGCGGTCTGCCAATACATGATCGTGGATTTTTGTCACGTTATCCTCCGTGGTAGCCATTTTCGGGGCACCTACGCGTAGCTCATCAAAAACTGACGTTTGTCCACGTTGAAACTCATTAACCCTATTTTTGACAGTTGCCATCGAAGGAGAAGAGTCACCATACACAACATCCAGGCGCTCTTTGTTTTTGCTGCGTGATTTCCCTTCCAAAAACAAGAATAGAATCACCGACCGATATTGATCATTTTCCATTTTATTAAAATCCGCGGACACGCTGAATTTCACACGCAATCACAACAATACCATAATTTCGATTTGGCTGAAATTTTGACATTAGCCGTCTATGAGATCGCATTAAATGACAGTACACTTCATTTGTCATAGTGGCGCCATCGGACGTAGATGCTAAGTACTTATCGGACTGCCCTAGTACGGTCGAAAGTGTGAGACATGGCAAGTCACGAATTTGCTGGTAATCCGTCCCGTGTCAGTTAGTGTCGTCCAGGCTGAATGAGATGTACAATAGATACAGTCTTCACTCGTTCGGCGCTTGCTGCATCCCAATATATGAACGATGGCAATAATGAAATTAATTTTTATCCATTGGACGTAATACGACCCTGTTACCTAATGACATGAAGTTCTTCCCAGCCCTTCAGCCTTTCTTTCCTTGCCATGCCACTTAAAATGGAAAAGATACAGACCGAGGTTATACTCGGCCTACTGCGCCTAATCAGTCCGGAAAATTTAAATTGAAGCACTGACAGGCAGGAAAATGCTGTGGATTTTCGCTTGAAAAGAAAATATGAAAAACGCTTGGCGCTGAATGCGTTGATGGATGATTGGGGTTGTTTTCATTGGAAATGACAGGTGTTTCTGAAAAGTGTAAGGTCCGTGGAGAAGCGGCTTAGACTAGACTAGACTCTTGATAGACCGGAAAAATGAAATGAACAAATGCACAAGTATCAACAAATGACTGTCTAATCCGAATATCAATCAGGGGTAAATGTGAAATTTCGACAACAACTGAAAAAATACAATCTTTATATCATACATACGATTCATATATTAGCTATATTTATATTAACAAATTCGTTAACCCTCGAATGACCTTCGCAAAACTACATTGCGTACACTTACCTAATAGTGTAGGAAACAGAGGTTGAACCTTGCAAAATGGACACAAGTCCGGTTTTATTTTTTTTCTGGTATATCAAGGGGTGCTTATTACGAGACTAATATTTTCTTAAACAATTTCGCCCCGGAACCCCCCTTTTCATCCCTTTAAAGGGGGTAATTTGTGGTTTTTGCGAAACGTAGCCCTTCCTGTGCGTTTTACAAAAAAATTACTTAATAGTAAAATGAAGAGGACTATATTTCCTACTATTTATTTCCCGTTTTTTCTTAAATATTTTCGCCCCGGAACCCCCTTTTTCATCCCTTTAAAGGGGGTAATTTGTGGGTTTTGCGAAACGTAGCCCTTCCTGTGCGTTTTACAAAAAATTTACTTAATAGTAAAATGAAGAGGACTATATTTCCTACTATTTATTTCCCGACAGCATATGTCACACACCGTTTAGCGGGGATGGCGCCCCAAAGTTGACAAATTTTTAAAAAAGATGTTTTTAAAAATATATTTTTCCCTAACTGTAATGAAAATTAAGAATAAACCCTACGGCAATTAATCACAAATAAGTAGCTGACTTTTTGGTATAGGTTTCATTTAAGGGTAATTGCAAATTTTTTAATTACAGGGTGTTACATTTAAAAAAAACCCCTTTATATACCACCTGCACCCCCTATGCTAGAGGAAAAAAACTTTCAGCGATTATCCATGTACTGGTGTTATTTACAAATTTATGTAATGCACCTCCATTTTTTTTCCGGAACCACCCCAAAAAAAAGGCGAATTAATAAAGAAAGTGATTTTTTTGGAATCCTTCACACACCATCATCCTCTTTATTAAAATGCTTCATATATTATTTTGTGCACGTTCTTATTACCCATGCATGGACACCAAAAGCGATTTCTTGATGCAACCCCTGTAGCAAAAAAAAATAAACGGG
Organism: Diabrotica virgifera virgifera; assembly: GCF_917563875.1. NCBI lineage: Eukaryota > Metazoa > Arthropoda > Insecta > Coleoptera > Chrysomelidae > Diabrotica > Diabrotica virgifera. Next base: position 7,376,798 of record NC_065446.1, read on the forward strand.
GGTTAAAAAAATGTTTTTTTTGCTTTCTGGCCCATATGGACATATGATCCATCAATAGGGTTTTTCATAAATATATATGAGAGCAAGTTTTTACGATTTTCTCATTACCTATGTATTTTTTAAAACAGAACTTATAAAGAAAAAAAAGACCACTATTTTCTCTACAAATAAGGTCCTATGCATTTTTTTCGTATAAGCAACCGTTACGACACAGTGGCGCCGTAAACCCCAGAAATGCTTTGGCGGGCTCCAAATTTTTTGTTTTTTTTTTCGTCACCTATTCATTTTATTTATAATGTACTTATAGAAAATAAAAGAACACACTATCTGCTACACATTATGACCTATGCATATTTTATTTTATTTGCACCCCAAAAGCCACAGGGGTGGCCCAAAATCAATTTTTGATTATTTTCTTTATTAATTCTCCTTTTTTTTTGGGATAGTTCCGGGGAAAATATGGGGGTGTATTATACAAATTTGTAAATAACACCAGTACATGGATAATCGCTGAGAGTTTTTTACTCTAGCATAGGCGGTTCAGATGGTATAAAAAGGGGTTTTTTAAAATGTATCACCCTGTAATTAAAAAATTTGCAGTTGCCCTTAAATTAAACCTATACCAAAAAATCAGCCACTTATTTGTGATTAATTGCCGCAGAGTTTCTTCTTAATTTTCATTACATTTAGGGAAAAATATATTTTTTAAAAACATCTTTTTTAAAAATTTGTCAACTTTGGGGCGTCACTCCCGCTAAACGGTGGGTGATATGCTGGCCGGAAATATAGTCCTCTTCATTTTACTATCAAGTAAATTTTTTGTAAAAGGTACAGGAAGGGCTACGTTTTGCAAAAAAAACACAAATTACCCCCTTTAAAAGGATGAAAAGAGGGTTTCCGGGGCGAAATTTTTTAAGAAAATGTTAGTCTGATAATAAGCACCACTTGATTTACCAGAAAAAAAAAATAAAAATGTACTTGTGTCCATTTTGCGAGGTTCAACTTCTGTTTCCTACACTTAGGATATTGCCAATGATACAAACCAAAGACGTATGACGTAGATATATTAACATTATGTGACACATGACAGAAGCTCGAAACAAATGACAATCGATGAAAAACCCTATCTATGAATTTTCAGTTCAGTTCAAAGTTGACCTTCTTACAGAACAGAAGCGCAGTTAGAATAACGAATATTTTATACGCACAGTCTTGTGCGTGTATCTCGAAAACGAAGTCGCAAATTCAATTCTGCAAAGTAGAGGATATTCGTGGAGCCATCTTTAATAAAATCCCATAATATCAAACTATTTATATACGTGTTCTATTTAGTAGATTTTAAGTTGAAGTTAAGTAATAAGAAAGTATATAATTTGAAAAAATTTAATTTTCAGATAGCCAAATAGTTATGTACCTATTCTATCGAATTCCAAGATGTTACTACAATTAACTTTTAGCTTATATTTCTCTGGGGTTTAAGTGGGGTAGTGATGCGCATCATAAGGTGTTGCTTCCAGATAACACCTCTAGCCTCTCCTACTCAATTCCTATCCTCACCTCCGAGAAGTGTGATCCGGATGATACGGGTGAACCCCGGTAAACCTGAGCAACCCTACTGGAGACTGGGTAACCAACCCCAGTGGAAGGTGGGGTCAGGGCTGACGAGGAAGGGAGAAATGGTCCTTCGAAAAGGGAGTTGGGCATGAAGCTAACTCCCTCATCCCGAAAAAACCTATTGTTACGAAATCTCGAGATAGAAAAGCCGGACTGAATTCAAGATGACGACCCAGGCACCGAACTAAGGACAATGATTTAAAGATTAGTACTTGGAATGTAAGAACGCTGTATAGGACAGCGGAACTAAAGCTGCTCCAAGATCAACTCCTAGAATATAGAATAGACATTGCAGCTATTCAAGAAATGAGATGGACAGGAACCGGCATTATGCAGAAAAAAGAACATAATATCTACTACAGCTGCAACCCGAACCGACATGAGTTCGGAACTGCGTTCCTAGTATCAAAGAAAATAAAAAAAAATTATTATTGGTTTTAAAGCCATAAATGATCGGTTATGCATCCTTCGAATAAAAGGAAAATTTTTCAACATATGCCTGATCAATGCGCACGCTCCAACCAAGGAAAAAAAAGAAGAAATTAAAGATTTATTCTACGAAGACCTCGAAAGAGCATATGATAACTGTGCCAAAAACGACATTAAAATAATCATTGGAGACATGAACGCCCAGATAGGAAAGGAGATATGCTACCAAGATTATATTGGTAAACACAGTCTTCACGACGTTACTAATGACAATGGCTTAAGACTTATTAGTAGGGCAGCTTCCAAAGACTTAATTGTGGGAAGTACATGTTTTAATCATAAGAATATCCATAAAGCAACTTGGATATCACCAAATGGACACACCACAAATCAAATTGACCATGTTATAATTGACAGAAGGCATTTTACAAACCTAATAGACGTCAGAAGTTACAGAGGCGCAAATATTGACTCAGACCATTTCATGGTAGGGGCCAAGTTACAACAAAGAATTTCCAATGCCAAGAAAGAAAGGGGCACTAGACAAGTAAAATATAATGTACATATGCTAAAAAATGAAAACATAGAGAAACAGTTCCAGTCACATATAAAAGAAACCCTGGAACACACCTGGGCAGTCGACCAGTCAAGCACGGAAATGTGGAACAACTGCAAGGAGGCTCTGAAATTAGCAGCCGAAAGCACATTAGGAATATCCCGAACCCAAGAAAGAAACGACTGGTTCGACCAAGACTGCAAAAAAATAACAGATGAGAAGAACGAGGCATTTAGGACCATGCAACAACGGAAAACTAGGACAACAATAGATAGATACAAAAACTAAAGGAGAGAGGAAAAACGCATACACCGAAAAAAGAAACGAGACTCGGAAAATGACATATTAGAACGGCTCGAAAGCCATATGAGTCACGGAGAAACAAGAAAGTTCTATCATCAAATAAATATTATTAGAAAAGAATTCAAACCGAGAATCAACTATTGTAATGATAAGGAAGGTAACTTACTTACCAACAAAGAGGATATCCTGTTACGATGGGTAGAGCACTTTCAAGAGTTACTGGAAGGGGAAGCTACTAACAATATAGAGCTGGAATACCGAAATGAGGAACTCGTGGAACCCCCCTCGGTAGAAGAAGTGAAAATATCTATAGAAAAACTAAGAAACCACAAATCCCCAGGCAGCGATGGCATCCCAGCAGAGTTATTTAAGCACGGTGGAGAGCAGCTCACCAAGATGATGCGAGAAATTGTTTGTAAAATTTGGTCTGAGGAGCAAATGCCTGAAGAATGGAGCTTAGGCTTAATATGCCCGTTACACAAAAAGGGAAACCAACTGGAATGCAATAATTACCGCGGAATAACTCTCCTAAATACAGCATACAAGATATTGTCAAACATTTTGCACGAGATATTGAAGCCTTATACCGAAACGTTTCTAGGAGAATATCAGGCAGGATTCAGGCGTGGACGTTCAACCATTAACCAGATCTTTACACTACGACAGATCCTGGAAAAAGCGCAAGAGTTTAACATAGATATGTACCATATTTTTGTCGATTTTAAAGCTGCTTATGACAGTGTATTAAGACCAAGTCTCTACAACGCTATGAATGAGTTAGGAATTCCAAAAAAACTCATATGCATGATAAAAGTGACAATGGCGAAGATGATATCAGCAGTAAAAATTCAAAACGACTCGTCAACCCCATTTGAAATACATAGGGGGTTAAGGCAGGGAGATGCGCTGGCGTGTCAACTTTTTAATGTAGCATTAGAAAAAGTAGTACGAGACGCTAATATAGATAGCAGGGGAACAATATTCAATAGATCTGTCCAAATTCTAGCATATGCAGATGACGTGGACATTATAACAAGAACCAGAGCGAGAACTGCGGAAATCCTAACCGAGCTAGTAGCAGCAGCAGAACAAATGGGGTTACATATAAATCGAAATAAAACAAAATTCTTGGCGACTAACACAAACACAAGAGCTGGAAATATTGACGCAGATCTAATCATCAATGACCAAAACTTCGAAGCGGTCAAAGAGTTCATATATCTAGGGACATCAGTTAACCCCAATAATAACACATCAGAGGAAATAAAAAGACGAATAATAATTGCAAACAGGTGTTATCATAGTCTATCAAAGTACTTAGCTAACAAACATCTGTCTCAAAAAACTCGTATAAGGCTGTATAGAACATTGATAGTCCCCGTTCTCACATATGGATCAGAGGCATGGACGCTAACTAAAACAGATGAATCCGCTCTGTCGATTTTTGAAAGAAAGGTGCTACGTAAGATATTCGGAGCGGTCTGTGAGAACGGAATATGGAGGCGTAGATATAACTTTGAACTGCAGAATATCTACAAGCATACGTTTGGTGGAAAATATATTATCACTATAATTAAGCGAAACCGCCTGCAGTGGGCAGGACATGTAGCCCGGGCCCCTGAATCGAACATGATATAAAAGATTCTAACAGCGCAACCCGTGGGAATGAGAAGACGGGGTAGACCAAAGCTGAGGTGGATGGACGGGGTAACACAGGATGCCGGGAAGATCGGAGTCGGCAACTGGAAAATGCAAGCAAGGGACAGAACAGAATGGCGTAGAAAGCTTGAGAAGGTCGAGGCCCTCTAAGGGCTGTAGCACCAAGATGATGATGATTATATTTCTCTCTTTTAGATTCAAAAAATATTAGCTGCCACTATCTGCCCCTTTGGTTTTGCGATAAAAAAATTGTACAAGCGCTCTGCGCTATGAGTTTCAATATGAATCGTTAACAACGCAGAATAAACAGATCATGCCGCAGCATTTAGATAGTTGTTATAACTGTAGATCTTTAGTTATTTCAGTATCGTAGGGTAAAATCGTAGATAAAAGGTTCAGGTACAATATTGTTGAAAAATAGAGTAAAAATTAGTTTTGACTTTCATATGATTATTAATCGAATTTAACGTTGGAATTATAAATTTGACGGATTGCATCCGCCATTTTGTTTTTTGACATTTCGATTTCGGATTCGTAATCAGCAACCTCAAAAACCTCCGCATATCACATTTCGAGGATATTACATATATTTAAAATACATAAACCCGCCATATTACACCCCCTTTTTGTTTTTAGCAATTTAGACTTCCTGCAGACAAAAACCCCTGGATGCCTAATTTCATGCAAATCAAAAAACGCTTTCATATTTTGGCCATATTTTCGGATTTTTGGACCACTGTGTGTCGCCCGCCCATTTATCCGGCGCTGGTTATATACTGTAACAAAAAAGACAACTTCTGTTGGAGTGCAAGTAAAGAGAAAGATACCTACACTCCAACAGAAGTAAAGAAAAGAAAAGAAACTAATGTATAACTAAAGGGGAACTAAAATGAAAATAAACAAAGAATAGCTTCTCGTTGGAGAGGCTGAAGTAATAAAAATACTACTTTGCAGTAGTACTTGTATGGGGAAAATGATTAGATAAATGGAGTGATGAATAAATAATAGATAATATATGAATAGAGAGATGCAAAATGAATGGAGTGGGCTAGCAAGAGACGTAAGAGCATGACAACTTGACACTCAAGGATGGATACGGCCAATTTTGCATGCCTGTAGAAGACGGTAGTTCTCATTAGATAGGGATGATGACTAAGAAAGGAAAATACTAAGATAAGAATAATGTACTGAAAGGGATAAAGATGAATAATTGCTAAAGAAGAACAAATTAAATAAAACTAACAAATCATGGGCGCCAAGAAAATGATCTTTGATCACTCTCCCAGGTGTCTTACACTGCTGTCAAATATTAAATTTATTAAATATATAGGTAAATGCAAATATAAAGAAATAAGAAGAAATGATATGCAAAATAAATTAACATTTATTAAAGATAACTAATAGATTTTTGACAATCTCTGAGTTAAACAATGCATATAATTTGACTCTAACATGACAAAAGATATCGTTAAACATGATATATCATATAACAACAGTCCTGTTATATGTATGTACAAAAAGATATACCGCTTAATTATACATAGGGTACAACTCACATGAGACTTCTACCAAATGGTTATAGTACGCTTGCTACGTACCACTAAATCGAAACCGGCAAAGATGAAAATAATAAAAATAAATAGGCACAAGCCTGACTAAGAGAAAATACAATAATGAATTAATCAAAGTTAATGAATGAACGCTAAGGAAATGAAGTTAGATAAATATACAACGACTTAATTAACCGAGCAAATGCAATGAAATAAAGTAACGACCAAATACTTGGGAAACAAGCAAATAATACAACCTAAATTTACATAATGACATGAACTCGACCTAAATTAACAATAAAATATAAAAACCTAATACCTTTTTCGCAAATACGCCGAGCTCAACGTACGATACCGCAGGTTTATACATGAGTTTGGGAACATACTTAACTTTTATGTATATAAAAAAAACAAATAAATGCAAGCTAAATCTGAAAAAAAAAAAATTATTAACATAATACATCAACCAAATGTCTGCAATATAAACCACAACAGTTACTCAAAGTCACAAAACTGATTGTTCCCAAACAAACCCAACTGACTTCTGAAAAGGTTGCTGCCGCATACCGGAAAATGAGCACCATCGTGGTGCAAAACTGTACCTCCTGTAGATTCAGGTGTACAGGAAATCAGGAGCTGGAACCTCCCATAAGCTTGTTCCCAAATGACTTGACTGTGGCCGTGGCTGGAGTCAGCTCCTTCCAGGTGGTCGAAGGGTCTACATGGTAGGGTTTAATATTTTTTCCAAATGGCGGATCTTTCAGATTTTCATTACTGTTGTCCCTCTAGAAACACTGGATGGATTATGGGAAAACCACAGGATACCATTTTCACTTCAATGAAACTGTATTTTCCAAATAAACTGACTTAATAAATGAAACCTTCGGCTATTATGGAACCAAAAGTTCGTCGACCTACTTCCAGCGCACTTCACAGCCAAGTAAAGCACGACGGCCTTGTCAAATTTTCAGAACACGTATTAGTCCAGGGCAGATCTGTTTTGAGATGGACGTTGAGAGGTGACTCAAATTTTTTTGCAGAAATTGCTTGAAAATAAATCAAATAATAATATTTGAGTTCTCCTCCCTCTCAAAAAGGTCCGGAACATTGTTTAAATAATCAAAATGTCAAAAATTGAAGGAAAAATTCGCTTTTTTCTTGGTTTTTTGATTATAACTTTAAAAGTGTTCATTTTCGAGAAAAGTTGTACTGCCATAAAAGTTGCGTAATTCAGTTCACTACAATATAGAATTGGTTAAAAATTTAAAAAATAGTCACCCTAGTTGCAAAATAGCAATAATTGCGAAAAAACCATACAAAAACAAGTATTCGAATTTTACGTTTTTCAACCATTTATGCTACACTTAGGACCTTCATATTTCACGCAGAAAAACTTTATGATACAGTAAAACAATACTGTAAATTTCATTAAGATCGGTTCAATAGATTTTGCAAAATAAATTTTACAATACAGCTTTCGCAAAAAAAATTCATTTTTTCAAAATGTTACAGGACTGAAAATAAAGCAGATATCAAGTTGAAATTTTTTTTACTTATAGAAGTATACTGTACCTTTCATTAGCAATTTTCAAAACTAAAAACGATTAATTACCACGGCGTCAGAAAATTTTTGAAATAAACAATAATTTTTGGTGCTACGCGCAGGACAGCGATGTTCGATTCACACAGGTTGATTTCCACCAAAATTTCTTCCAATCTTTATCTAATATATTATTTTCTTACTCTATATTTTGTTGTATTTTAATTTTTTAATTCCACAAAAATCAAACTAATTTTATTATTGTTTGTGAAATATTGTTTAAACAATTGCATATGTTTAAAAATAATAAACTTTTATTATTTAAGTTAAAATATATGAACAAAGAAAGTTTTTGCTAATAAAAGTGTTATTTCAAAGGATAGAGTATGTGTTTTTATTTTGCAATAAACAAATTTATTTATTTATATCGAAATGTCATAAAAATTAAAATGTATCAATCATTATCAAACGTCATTGGAATGCCCGATCAGCGCAACCTATCCGCTGTCCTGCGCGTAGCACCAATAATTAATGTTTATTTATAAAAATGCCTGACGCCGTGGTGTTAAGCGATTTTAATTTTGCAAAATTGCAAATGAAAGGTACAGTACACTTCTATATGCAAAAAAATGTTCAACCTGCTATCTGCTTTATTTTCAGTCCTGTAACATTTTGAAAAAATGAATTTTTGTAAGAAAGATGGATTGCAAAATTTATTTTGCAAAATCTATTAAACCGATCTTAATGAAATTTACAGTATTGTTTTACTGTATCATAAAATTTTTCAGGGTGAAATATGAAGATCCTAAGTGTAGCATAAATGGTTGAAAAACGTAAAATGCGAATACTTCTTTTTGTATGTTTTTTTCACAATTATTGCTATTTTGCAACAAGGGTGACTATTTCTTAAATTTTTAACTAATTCTATATTATAGGAAATGTAATTATGCAACTTTTATGTTAGTACATCTTTTCTCGGAAATGAATACTTTTAAAGTTATAATCAAAAAACCAAGAAAAAAATCGAATTTTTCCTTAATTTTTTGACATTTTGATTATTTAAACAATGTTCCGGACCTTTTTGAGAGGGAGGATAACTCAAATATTATTATTTGAGTCATTTTCAAGCAATTTCTGAAAAAAAATTTGTCACCTCTCAACGTCCAAATGTACTAATATTTTTACAGATGCGCCCTGGTCTATATGAATATTCACCGCTACCAACCCACGAAACTAACAGGTAGTTTTTAGTGTGTTGAGGTATGGCGTCATATTACAAATCAAAGAGTGATACCACACATAATTAGATGTGGGATCGTTGTGAACAATTTTTAAACATAAAAGATAATAATTAGAAATAGTTAGTTACGCGAAAATTAGAGAAATTAATTAATAGATCAAGAGAAAATAATTTAAAAACATTTAAAGAATTCAAAAGTGAGTCCGTAACGTATCAGACCCATTACAATACCAATCTCAAAAAATTTCCGATATCCAACGCCACTGTGCGTTCAATTCTTTCGTAAAACGAGTGATATAGAGAGACACAGTGACAGCAGTCATCCGTGAAGAAGATAAATGAAACGCGCGACCAAAAGAAGATAAGAAGACGCCTCAAATGACGCCCTCCACGAGCGTCGCTATCATAGTGATGGGCACATCATAATTAAATAAATGGGATAAAGTTTTTTTTATATTCGTCCACTTTGTACAACCTCAAAAAATCTACTGCTGGATATCAGTATATAGATAATTATTTTATGTACGTTTAAACCATTCTGAAATAAAAATAATAAATGCTCTTAACTTGTAAATGTTTGAAGACACAAAAGTACATGAAGGGTCTATGTGAAATTTGCAAGTTATTGAGAAAAATTAAGTTAAAGTTTTTATACTAGAACTTTTTTACTATAAGATCTAAATATCCTAAATTTATAGGCTAGGTAGTCCTAAAACTAATATATTTATTAATACTATTAAAAAAACGTAAAGAAAATTTATTATATATTTCTTATATATGAAAAATGTACATAGATCCTTTACACTCTAGTACTTAGAAAATATTAATTTTAAAACTTATTTGACCAGTCCGTTTTAAGCATCGATCGAGTGTAGGTCTTATCAGTGCGAGAACGGTAATTAAGTTTTGTTTATAGTTATTTCGATTGCGATGAATGGTGATTCGGATGGGAAATGTTACCCCCCTGATAGGGGAAAAACTATGGTCATAAGTGAAGTGGATATGGAATGTAGCGGAAATGGAAAAAGCGACGAAACAGGTGGTATTGAAAAAATAATAAAACAAAAAAATAAACATAATTCAACAGATCAAGGTCCATATTTTGTGTTTGTGCAAAGTCGAGATATGAACATTGGTAAGTATCACAAAATTTCTACAGCTAGGGTGATTTTACAGGCAGAACCGGATATTAGGGATAACATTCTAAATATTTCTGTAACTGGTAAAAATAAGGTTAAAGTCGAATTAAATTCATATTGTAGTGCCAATAAATTAGTCGAATCTAAAGTATTTGAGGAAAAAAATTACGAGACTTATATACCAACTTTCTTTACATACAAAAAAGGTGTAATAAAAAGTATTGACATAGATATCAAAGACGATGATTTATTAAACATAATTAAACCTAAATATGGAAATAACTTTAAAATTTATGAAGTAAGAAGAATAAAACGGAAGATAAATGGCGAGTTACAACCTACAACGGCAGTTATTGTTACTTTTAAGGGACACATGATTCCTAAACAGGTAGTAATAGAAAAAATTATTTACGATGTAGACATATATGTTCCAAGGGTAATTCAATGCAGACAGTGCATGAGGTACGGCCACGTAAATTTTAACTGTGGGGGTAAAATTCGCTGCGGGAAATGCGGCAATGAGCACGAAACAAATTCTTGTAATTCGCAGCTGATATCATGCATTCTATGTAAAGGAAATCATGAAGCAACGGATAGGAAAAATTGTGAAGAATTTCATCGTCAGAAACAAATCAAAACATATATGGCCACAGAAAATTTATCCTATAGTGAGGCTAATAAAAAATTTGATCACAGTTACGCAACGGTGACAAAGAATGTAAACAAAAGCACTCATTACTCAGTACCGGTTAAACGTAGACAAAATCTAGAAGGTTATCCTAATTATCCCCGTTCAGGATATTCTGACGAGCATAAGGAGATTCTTTCATATCCGTCAACTAGTAGTCAACCGGTATATCAAAATTATAGAAATATTCCCAACTATTCCCAACCAACAATTAGCTTAAGTTCAAATAACTCTAAAATAAACTCTGGTTGTGATATGATTATAAGCACTTTTAAAACTCTCTTAAGGAATAACTCAATTACTTTGGACAATATAAAAATGTTTGACGATTTTAAAAATAATTTAAGTCGTATTCTCGCAGACAATGAATAAGTTCAAAATTGTACAGTGGAACGCTAGGTCCATTATACACAATAAAGGTCATTTTGAGAAATTTATTTTTGATAACAATATTGATATAGCGTTAATTAGTGAAACGTGGTTAAAAGAAAAAAATAATATTAATTTCAGTGGTTATAATATATTTCGGAGAGATCGCGGGGACGGTTTTGGAGGCTTAGCTATTTTGACAAAAAATTATATTCAGTTTACAGGTCATCCCAATCATCATAAAATCAATGAGGTTATGAGTATGTCAATAACAGTCAAATTAAAATCAAATAAAGTGATTAATATATATTCAGTGTATGCAAAACCCAATTTAAATGTATCAGAGAGCGAATGGAAAATTTTTTTAAGAGTTTAAGCACACCATTTTTGGTGGCAGGAGACTTTAATTGTCATCATAATGCATGGGGTTGTGATCAGAATGATAGGGCTGGGCTCAATCTCTTAACAGCAATAGAAGACTGTGAGTTATGTTTTTTAAATAATGGAGCCGAAACTATAATATCTGGTTTACACTATGGGTCAATTTTTTATAGTCAAGCAGCGAAGACTCACCTGCAAAAATTAGATAGGCTAGTAAATAAATAGTAATTGAGGATCTAATTTCTCATTTAAGGAAAAAAATGATCAATTCATGGCAAACAGTGTAGAATTTGTCCAACAAGGGATTATATTCTAAAGGCATGAAACCAAGAATACAGTCCTCTACGTGGTTTAAAAACTCAAATTTCAATAAAGACATGATTAGGATACTATCTAGAATAAGATTCAACCATGCTCTCTCTCTCCGTTACATAACTTTAAAATTAATTTAGCTGAAACTCCACTTTGCGAATGTGGCGAAGAAGGCTCAATTGAGCATTTAGTCTTAAATTGCTCATTAAATACACGTTGCATAAACCAATTTGTAAAAAAATATATGAGTATATCAATAGTGAAAATATTCCTATTATGCTACCTTTTAATTTATTAAATTTAATAAAATCCAACAACTTGCATATATTATATGAAATAATTTTTCGCCACATACGTGAAATGAAGTTGAATTTGTAAATGGAAAAATTTATTTAAATTGTAAAACGTTAGTGATATAAGTCCTTTGTTTTAACCCAGTTGTTACCCTTTCTACCCGTGGTCTAATTTTGTTTTGTGCAAGTCGCCTTGATGGACCCCTAGGCGTATGTAATAACCCAACCTTACGCTATCCTTTTCTTTCCCGTGAAAAAAAAGATAATTAAAAAAAAAAATATAAATAATAAAAAAAAATAAAAAAATATAAAATAAAGTATATAAAAAAAATAATAAAAAAATAAATAAAAAAAATAATAAATAGAATATGATAAATAAAAAAAAATAAATATATGTAGCTATGTACTAGATAAAAAATATATGTATAAGTCACACTACACACACACACACACACACACACACACACACACACACACACGCACACCCACACACACACACACGCACACGCACACGCACACGCACACGCACACGCACAACTTATTTGACTTGATTGAAAGATTTCTAGGTTCGAACAACTTACTTTTAAAACAAAAAACATATTTTGAAAAAACTGTCACATAGACCATTCATGCACGATAAGAGCCTATAACTTAAATAGTAGAACCTAAAAGAAAACGTTTGAATACTGTGCCGTCACTTTTCAGTGACACATGCGTCGACAGTGGCGCGTCAAACTTTCTACTTATGGACGGGATAAATAATTTAAAATTTCCCCTCCCTCACTACCAGAATTCAATTTTTTTAATTTTTTTAAGTTCTCTGTGATTAATACATAAGATTCAGCGTAATTTTAACCCACACCTCATCAATCGAGTTTTCAACATTTTATCTTTATTTTTAGACCAGGAAGACATACAAATGACAAAATATATACCATAAGGACCTAACGGAAAGAAGCATAGACATGGGGGAAAACTAGTATTAGCATTCATAGACCTAAGAGCTGTATTTGGCACAATAGAAAGGCAAATTATAGGATAAATTTTTTAGGAAAATAAATGTACCAAATACATTGATAAACATTACAGAAAATACTAACATAGAGGTAAAAGGAAGATTACTAGGAAGAACAGGGGAAAGATCGGAAGAACTGTAACTGAAAACTGGACAAATCTGGAAAACATAAGAGCACGATAAATGCAATGGAACTGAAACACCTAAGAAGAATAGTTGGAAAGACAAAATGGGATAGATTAAGCAACCAGACTATTAGGAGAATGGACAACCAAGGACCAAACATTAATAAAGTAGCAAAGAGACAATTGAACTGGTATGGATCTGATGATGATGCAACGTAACATAATTACAAGAAAAGTCCACGAAGCAAAGAAACTCGTAAAAAGAAAAAGAGGCAGACCAAGAAAAAATGGATACAGCAAGCAGTAGAGGTGAGAAAAGTTAAACAAAAATGACTGAAGGGATTAAAAAATAATGGCAGGAAATAGAAAAGAATTAAAGGAGACGGGTGAATGTAAATTTAAATAGTGAAATCCGATACCCTGATAGGATAAAACGAAGGGGAGAAAAAATAATGAAAGATCTTTATATTTCAAAGCTCGAAAAATACATCATGATCATCATCACGAAGCTGGCTGGGTCCTGGCTGACTGTGCAACTTTTTTCGAATTTGTTCTGCTTGGATGTTTTCTTTGGTTCTGGATCTGCTTGGATGTTTTCTCTCAACCGCATTCTGGGGCGCCCGAGTGGCACATACCATTTTTACAAGTCTCTCGTTATGAAGTTTGTGCACGTGGCCTGTCCATCTTAGTCGCTGTGATTTGATTTCTTGGACAATATCGGTGTCATCGTAGAGTGCCTTTAATTCGATATTAGTTCTGATCCTACACTGGTTTGTGTTAGTGTCGTGGTAAGGTTCGAATTTTTTTTTAAGTATTTTACGTTCAAAAATATGTCCCTGTGTTCTAAAGCCAATGTATTTGAGGTAGTTTCTACTTAATATTCACTTCGATCTTTAATAAAAATAAAAATTATAAAACATAAACAACTGGTATCTGGTAATTCCAGATTCAGAGTTAAACATAACAGCTACGCTACTGTGTTTGAACATCGAAGCGCAAGCAACGCACTTGCGATATTTTCTTTACGGCACCTCATAAAAAGCGCTGCGCGTAGTGAGGCCAACTATCATTCTACTGATAATCATCTAATATCTAATTCATTCTCTATTTTATAGTCAGATTGAGATACTATATGAACTTCTAGCTCCTTGCTTTTATATATAGTTTCTTTCGTATTTCAATTTTGTCACAATGGTTGTCTATTCGCTGGGGAGAAGTTGGTGACGTTACGATGGATATTTGAAGTGCTTGCGATAATGCAATCATTTTGAGACCATATTTAATAGAAGTTTCGAGCATTTATAGCACACCCTTTTGTTTCGCTAGAGATGATCCTTTCTTGTTTCAACGAATTTTTATATTGATACTTGGTGCTACATTTCTACTTCTTCTTCTTCTGTCTAGCATGATCGATCATGCTAGTAGGCTACTGATCGTTCACCTTGTGGTCTTTTACCTACTGGGTTATTCGTTTTTGCGCTTTTAACGAGTTTGCTGTCCTCCATTATCTTTAAATGTTTGTTCCACCCAAGTAGCAATTTTGCGACGCATTGGTTGTCAGTACAAACAAATGCACTGTATATAACGTTGTCCGAGAGCATTTTCAGTTGTTTCGGCCAACGTCCCCTGCCCCGACTGACATTACGATGTTACAACGTTAAGTAATACCTTTAGTTATACTTGCAACTAATTTATTACCATTGTGACAACAACATATCACAGTTCACCCTAGGTGTTGTTCTAGGTGTGTGACACGTTTGCGGCAACTTCAGAAGGAGAAAAAGAATTTACTTTATAAACATATTTTTTTCTTATTATATTTTATTTTGGTGGAAATTTTTGATTTATTTAACAACCTGTTTATTTGTTTTTTTTAATAGCTGGTTTCCATTCCATTGTCCATTGTTTTGTTTTATCAGTAGATTTGATAACCTTAATCTTTGTACCAGCTTTGGTAGACAGGTCAGTTTTTACTCCTTCAGTAGTTTTGCTTTCATAAAATCAGTAGATTGTTTTTAGGCCATGTAAATACAGTATATACAGTGATATGCATATCCGTCCTAAAAGTCCCAAGAGGAATTCCAAAAATTGGAAACCTAATTCCAAACCACCAACTGGTAATTAACCATTTGTTAGCTAAAATCTATTGAATCAAAAACAAATATATATTTAAGGATTTTTGGGATATATTTGGGATTTTTTATAATAAAAACAAGAGCTAACTTAGGGGATAGGCGCAAAATGTCGCCTGTTAAAATGTTCAATGTATTTTAAATGTTTTCATTTTTTGCGAATCCTGAGAAAATTAATAAGTATTTTTGAAAAATTTCAACGCAGAATGAAATATTACGTTATTACCGAGGATCGAAAGTCCCTGAAAACTTATATAATGTTTATTTTAATACGTTACAGGGGTGAAAAAAAAAAGAGAAAATTTAATGTGGCTTTTCATTCCAAATATCTCATTCAAGAGAAACGTTTTGGTTTTTCGAAATAATGCAGTCTTTCATTCTGCGTTTAAATTTTTCAAAAATACTTAATATAGTTTCCTCATAATTCGAAAAAAATGAATAGGTACATTTAACAACTAGAATATTTTGTCATCCACTGATTAAAACATCTGCATGTCTGGATCAAATTCTTCTAACAATTATTTCGCATTTTACATTAGAAACACGTAAACACAACATTTTTTGTTTTGCAAAGTTACATGTTTAGATATTTTAGTTTTCCATCGCTAGCTTCTAATAGGCTCACCGAATGCCAGAACTCTTCAATAACACCTGAAATACTGCTTGCACTGTTACTTGAAATCTGCAAGTTTGTTACACCAGAATCCAGTTTCATTTCTCTGTAATATTCATCATCTACGTCCTGAATCTTATTTTCGGTAATGACATTGGGAAATTGTAACAAAATGTCTGAAAATTAACTTAGAAATGGGGTAACTACTATTAAAAAGCAAATTTTATTTTAGTCATAACAAAATGTTGAAATATATCAAAAATCTACCAAAAAGGTAGAAATCTACTAAATGTGGCAACGCTGTTAAGGAGAATGCTACACTTTTGACATTGGTCACATGACCTCTGTCACCCAATAAGAGGGTGCGCTCTAAAGTGGTTGGGATAATCGGCGCGGCCGGGTTTGGTTGGCGATTGGAGTTCTAAGTTGTCATATCCGTCTAGGGTTGGTAATAAGGTATTTTTTTAGTAATATTGGTAATATTGTTTACTGCACCATTTTGCTTTTACTTGAGATTTTTGGAATGTAAAAAAATTAAAACACAGAATATAAAAAATGCAGGTATTTTCTGATACCTTTAAAAGCACCATCATTACATCAAATTGATACAGAACATCTTTAACATAAATTTTGACTTTTATATTAAAATTTGATTTTTTTAAATGTTGCATATTTTTTTTCAAAGATGTCATAAAAAAGGAGTTTTTTTACGGTGAAATATCTATATTTGATGGTAATCTGAGGTGAGTTTATAAATTTCACATCAGGTACTAAGTCCTTTATGTATTTATATAAATTTAAATACCTAATACGATGTCAAAATAGTTTACTTTTTGGTTTTCGCATTCACCATACAGTGTTAAAAATATAGGTAAAAAAACATAACCAGTCTGACTCCTTGAGCAGCGATTGCACACGCAGGCGCTTTTTATAGTCGTTTCAGTTGTCTTATGCAACGCTTACGAAACGATGCTGCTTAAACATAGGAAGTTGCCTAGGCAACGTCAAGACAACTCAAAAATCGTCCACCAAATTAGTGCAGAATAGGGTCGTCTTCTAGGCAATAACAACGTTGTAACAAAACGTTGCCACGCGGTAGACAACGTGGTCGCGTCGACAAATTGCTCCTTGGGCAATATCTTCGTCTCTGTTTGACCCATCTTCCTATGTCCTGTATTCCACAGTTTTGTCTGATATCTTCACTTCTTATTCTGTCACGTAGAGTTTTGCCCTGTATACTTCGTAGTGTTCTCATTTCAACTGTTCTCATTATTTGTAACGTTCTATTTGTGTATGGAGATGAGAGGGAAATGGGTTCCTGAGACGTAAGTAAGGCTCGTGAAATTGGTGTATAAAAAAATTTGATTTTAAAGTGTAAAACTTTTTTTATTTTGAAAAAAATTCCTTTTTTTTTTCAAAATATCTTTAAAATTTTTAGTGATGCCAAAAATCTCAAACACTTTAAAAAATGTAGATTTTGCTTTTCCGAATATTTTGGTAATCAACTATTTTCAATGGGAAATCATCCACAATTTTACCAAAAAAAAATGATTTTATTAACGCTTCGAAGCCCAAATCGGGTTTCGTTGTCACAATACAAAATATTGCTAAAATAAATAAAAATGTTGTTGCTAAGTAAAAAAAATTCTTCTAATAATTTATTTAATCTGACTCATTTATATTTGCAATTTAGACGTATATTATACATTTTAAAGTAGAAGACTATAAAATGATATCGCCAATATTTATGAGTTGCGTTCCTGCGACGACTTTACTAAAAGATAGTTCATTCGATTACATGAAATCAATCCCAACTTAAGAATATCCGTCACAAAGAAATCATAGCATGTGATCTGTCTTTAAAAAGACAACCAAATGCAACGATGACAGTAAAATTCTCGCGTTAGAGATTCCATAGTAAATCACGAGGGAAAACCAGGAAAAAACCTCGTGATACTATCCCCACATCGTAAGTATTTGGTTTTACATTTAATTTACTTTCAAAAAACTAGTATCAATTCTAACTTTATTATGTTTAAATTATAAATAATATTAATAATATAATAATACATAGATATACAATAAGTAATACTAAAATATAAAATTTGTAACTCGATATGTTATTGACCTACTAATCATGGTATTTTCTTTCTATTGACTTCCTCTATCACTATGGATAACCACATCCTACTGCATTCTACCGAGGAATTTGCGACACAATTGGTTTCATTTAGCATAATTAGAGGCTTAGAACTTAGAACGGGATCCTACAACATTCACAAGAAATAATACGAGGAAAATATCAATACCATATATAAAAAGACTATCCGAGAAACTTAAAACAATAGAAAATAAATTCAACATTTCAACAACATTCAAAACAACAAACACATTGAGATCTATTCTACCTAAAACTAAACCTAACAATGAACAAGAAAGAACAAAGAATTGCATTTATAAAATACCTTGTGAATGCGAACAATTTGATTTAGATGAAACATGAAGACCATTAAACGTTAGAATAAGTGCACATGAGCCTTATATTAAAAATAGAGAATTTGATAGATCTCAAATATGTCAACACGCATGGGATAATGAACATAGAGTTCAGTGGAGAGATTCAAGTATAGTCCTGAAAAATCAGATAATAAAAAGAAAAGAATCAAAGAAGCGGCTCTAATTATGCTAAATGAAACCAATTGTGTCGCAAATTCCTCGGTAGAATGCAGTAGGATGTGGTAACCCATACTGAAAGAGGAAGTCAATAGAAACAAAATACCACGATTAGTAAGTCAATAACATATCGAGTTAGTACAAATTTTATATTTTAGTATTACTTATTGTATATCTATGTATTATTAATATTATTTATAATTTAAACATAATAAACTCAGAATTTGGTATTAGTTTTTTGAAAGTAAATTAAATGTAAGACCAAATACTTACGATGTCGGGATAGTACCACGAGGTTTTTTTCCTGGTTTTCCCTCGTGATTTACTATGGAATCTCTAACGCGAGAATTTTACTGTCATCGTTGCATTTGGTTGTCTTTTTAAAGACATATCACATGCTATAATTTTTTTGTGACGGATATTCTTGAGTTGGGATTGATTTCATGTAATCGAATGAACTATCTTTTAGTAAAGTCTTCACAGGAACGCAACTCATAAATATTGGCGATATCATTTTAAAATACTCTACTTTAAATGTATAATATACGTCTAAATTGCCAATATAAATGAGTCAGATTAAATAAATTATTAGAAGAATTTTTTTTTACTTGGCAACAACATTTTTGTTTATTTTAGTAGTATTTTGTATTGTGACAACCAAACCCGATTTGGGCTTCGAAACGTCAATAATATCATTTTTTTGGTAAAATTGTTGCTTATTTCCCATTGAAAATAGTTGATTATAAAAATGCCACAAGAAAATGCTTCAGAACAACATCAATATTTTGGATTTTTTGTTTTTCTGTAAGACAAAAATTGTTTAAGATATGGCTGTCCAAAATTTGCATACACTCGTGATTAGTGACTCGTTCAAGCCCTTTCAAAAATAAGCACTTAGAATCGATGAAACTTACAGATCATATTACAAACAATATATCAGTAAGACAACTTGTGCTAAGTGCCAAAAAGCACCGTCCGCGAACGAAAAAAAGCCTGGATCCGAAGCCAACACAACTCACACTGGGAGAGTGTACCCGGTCAAACACATGGCAAGATGTATATCGGACGGACATGTGCTAGTAGAGCTGAGTTACTGCTGAAAACAAGCAGGAATCAGCTCAGAGTCATAACAGGTTTCCTCACTGGACATGCGCCAGTTAAGGGTCACCTGCATACAATGGGGCTGTTTCATGGAGACTTGAGCTGCAGACTCTGTAACAGAGAACCTGAAACAGTCAACCATATTTTGCATGACTGTGAGGCATTGGATCGGAGGCGGCAAACACTTTTCGGAGACATCGAAATGACTCCAAAATTATATGGCACCCACCCACTAGACCTGTACAAGCTGGTACAGGGTTCCAGAATTCTGGAATGGGTTTCATAAACAATGGAAGATGTACAATAAGCCAAGTGGCTGCAGTACAACCGGTTCACAACAGACGGCTTCCAGGAAAAAAAAAAAAAAAAAAAGACAACTTGTGAAACGGTAACGGTTAATTTCATCTGGGATGCTAATTAGGGGGTGATTTTCACAATTTTTTTACCAAAAAAAAAGAAACCAACTTTACTTTGAGCGTAACTTGCTTACTTTTGATGCTAAAAACCGTTTTAAAAAATAAAAATAAAGGGTTTTAAACATTTTAAGAAGGTTGTAATGAGTTTTCCCCGAAAATTTCATGTCAATCCAAGCAGTTCTTTAAAATTAGGAGGTTTTGCAATATTTTACCGTGAGTGAATGGACTAATATAGTAATAAATACAAATAAACCAGAAACACAACAAATGCGCTAATATCAATGTCACTAAAAATAATAAACATCAAAATTGATAGTAAACAAGGTATTCAAAACATGCCGTATTGCTTATCCCTGTTTAACTTATTGTGGTTTCTACGGACAAGCGGCTTAATTTTGTGATACTAGTTTCTGTGAGTTAAAAAGGGACCTAGTATAAAAAGTAATTGGTGAATAATGTCATGCATGTGCAAAGATACAATAAATGAACTATGACATTCCGAATGTATTTGTTTTATACTGGTTATCCCATTTTTCGTCCCAAATTCCTGTTATTGTGCAAAATTTGATTGTATACTGTTATTTTCTGAAACTACGGCAAACTCTTTTAGTAATAGCAGCACGTTTACGATAATCGAAGTGTAAATTCCATTGTTTATAGTTACGCTACACAAAAATATTCAAAGATGAATATTAACATGAACAGAATACACAATTTTTAACGTAATAATTTTTAAAACATTTGAGGTAAAGGTTAGTAACACTAATCTAGAGGATAATCTAATATATCAGAGAGAAATTGTTATCGAAAAAAGATAATGTATTTCCTCTAATATTCTATTCTTTTAATTTGGCCAATTTAGTAAAACGCTAGTGCTGAAGGCGCTCTCGATATCAATAAATATGATGTTGCCATTAAATCTTGTCGTTTTCACCCATTTTCAAAAAAGAATGTGTGTACTTTGTACGCACGTAAGATGTTATACTTTTATTATATGATTTCAACGAAATCAATATACTTTAAACAGTTTATTCATATTTTTATTTAAATATTAAACAAATTTTAATACTTACTATTTTCTATACATTTTTATTAAAACAATACCAAAAATTAAAAAAAATAAAAGAATGAAACACACACAAACACATTGAAAAATGCCACAAAGAAATGATTTCTGAACAATAATTGTTGCCAAAAATTTTAACTAAATACGTAGGTATTTTTGAATTTTTTTAATAATATAATATTTACAATCATAAAATGTACAAAAAAAAAATAAATAAAACTTGCATTGGAGATCGAACCCGCCTATTATAGAGGTGTTAGATTGGAAATCAAAGTGCTTCACTATTTAGCCACCTAGATGTATTAGTCATGTGGCAAGATAAACCAACTGAACGTTTACACCATAAACTTTTTGATAGTTGCTTATTACTTATATGAATTTATTCAAATTAGTTTGATTTTTGTGGAATTAAAATATTAAAATACAACAAAACATAGAGTAAGAAAACAATATATTAGATGAAGATTGGTAGAAATTTTGTTCGTAATCAAATTATCTAAATTAAAGCATTACCTACTAAGAGGTAAGTACATTATTTTTTACATTTTCCAAATAGTTATGTAGATTATTTCATTCATAGGAGATTCTGACCAATAGAAAGCTACATAAATAAAAATTAAAGTGATAATTTTTGATATTATCCCGTCGTCAAGTATAATACGTCAGATGCCCTTCGTTGCTACGAAAAAATACATTCAGTGACATTAATGAAAATTACTGTTTTAAAAGTTACAAAAGTGATGACTTTCAACCGTCAAATATTGATAACAACTATGTGTTTAACTGTAGTAATATGTACTTACATAAATAAATTACAATAAAATTTTGGTTTTGAACAGTTAATAATCTCAGCAAATTGCACTCGATCTCTAAAATTATTATCGAATTATTTCCCTCGTGCCACTTTGACATAATTTCACTCCCCTTCGGGTCGTGAAATCAAAACTGTGTCACTCGGGAGAAATTCGATGATTTTAGAGCTCTGGTGCAATTACTACTAATAATTTTTTATTACAATACTGAAACATTTACAATTACGTACCTGTTGCTTTTAAAAACTATTTAAAAAGTCACTACAATTATAAACTTGCTTCTGTTTCTGTCCTCACAACAATAAAAACTAATAAACACAACATTTGTGACATATTGAACAATTGTTGACAGGTCATTGTAATTACCCAATTAGAGCCCGTATAAGGTTTGAGCTGCGCTCATGACCAAAACTTTTGATGATTTCGAGCACATATAAATTTACTTACAACGCGCCTAAAGCAGTATAACTTAAAAAATGCTAAAACTATCCATATCCGTCACTAGACATTTCTGGGTTGCTCCATGACATCTCGAATATTCTCTTACTTGACTACTTCTTCTTTTTCGTCAACTTTTCTATGTGGTATCAATCTTATACTACTGTCGTAACACTGCTCCCTCGTTTGTAGTTATTTACCTTAAATAGCTGGTCTATCAGGGACTGGTTAAAACCAAACAGGGGATCAGTTCCATGTTATGGGGCTAATCTCTCGATATAAACTACCTTGGGTATACATCTAAGTGAAAACTGATGCGGTAGATTAGATCGTTTATTTTCTGCAGGTCGATGTACGGGCTTTCCCAGTTTCGTTGAAGTTTCGGACAAAGTCCTTTCTCGCATGAGGGATTGTATAATCATACTGGATCATCTCTTTCCAAAGTTGTCCCAGTAGCATGCAAATCGAGCCTGGACTTGGCTTTATCACTTTAAAGTTTTAAACTTTTACGAGCAAATTCGTAGACTTTTTCTAATTTTTATCTTAAATGTTTCGGTGTACGTCAGGAATGAACGGTTTTCTTCGCAGGGAGGCAATCTTCCGAATATAAGACCTTGACGAAGCTTCATTTCTCTTCCATCATCGATGGAGAATAACCGGTTACTTCATGTTCGGAACTTCTGTAGGCTAACAGGAATAGATGAATTAAAGTATCCCAATCTTTTTGATTATCAGGAACAAACATGGAAAGATATTGACAAATAGTTCTATTGTGTTTTCCGATCATTCCGTCTGATTGTGGATGGAGAGGCGTAGTTCTAAATTTCTTAATACCGAAGATTTTCATTAACTCTTGGCATAATTCTGATTCAAAGTTTCGTCCTGCTTCAGAATGCAACTCTAAAGGAACTTTATGTTATGAATGCGTCTGCTACTGTACTTCTTGAATAAGAAGGTTCTGGATTTCAGGCCATTTTGAAAAATAATCCATTGCGACCATTAAATACTTGTTTTCTCTCTCTGTCATCGGGAGTGGACCGAGAATATTTACTGCAAGTCGTTCAAAAGGCTCTCCGGAAAGATGTGCCATTTTACCACGACTTCTTGTTCTAGGGCCTTTCCTACCGTTACATTAATCGCATTTCTTACACCAATCTTCTACATACATCTGGGCGACAATTTATCCAATAAAATCTGTCTCGCACTCTGGCCAGTGTTCTTTTTACTCCAAAATGTCCTCCACACAGGCTGCTATGAAGTTCTTGCAACAGACTTTTAATGTGTGATTTTGGCAGTATCACTTGTTGAACTATACGTACTCCATCGGGACTTTCCCATTTCCGATATAACAGACCATTCGAAAGATGCAAATATTTCCATTGAGCCCAGTACTTCTTTACAGTTCCACTGAATTTAGATATTTCCTGCCAAAGAGGTCTTAATCCATTTTTAAGCCAATCCTGTATAACTCTTAAGTCGTTATCTTTCTTTTGACACTTTAAAGGTTTTACAGAGGAGTCTGACCATTATCTTCTTCCTGTTCAACTGAGGAGATCCGCAGACTTACTTCTTCGGTTACATTCCCTTTTTGTTGAACCTGTAATTCATTTAAAGCATTTTGGAATTCTTATAATTGTTTATGTAACAATTACTTCTCTTTTAGCAATTTCTGACATTTGTAGTCTGATTGGACTGTGCAGTTTTTGCATTATTTCAAGTTACCTTACACTCCTCTTGCAATATTGACATCTGCTCTCTTAACTTTTCTAATTCATTTTTACTAATCGCTAAGTGTTCCTTCAAATGATTAACTTCAGATTCCAGGGTACTTTTTTTCCCTTTTTGTGGTCAGTTACATGATATTCATTTCTGTATCTAAGTACTATTATTTCTAGTAGGACTTTTTGACAGGTTCCTGGATATCGACGAAACGACCTTCTGACCTCATTCTCTAATTCTTCTTTCATTGACTGGAATTAGCTGCTTCTGCAACTATTCTGCAAATGTTCCATTCTTCCGCAATTAAAACATCTTCTGTTTTGATTTTGATATTTTGGTGAAGATTTTGCAGTATACTTAACATCTGGGGTAAAATTAGTTGTTGATTATCTGCGGTAGTGACTTGCTCATTTTCTGTAATTCTGATTTATTAATTTTGGGAGAGATCTGGAAATTTTTTTCGCTGCTTCGTACTCCTGGGCTGAGATTAGCGCTTCATCTAGTGATTTGTGGTGTTGTAATCTGAGAGCTAGTAGACCAATCAAGTTAGTAAAAAATAAGCCATTTTTCGACATAATTGAAAAGACGAGGTTTGACAGTTGAAATGTGTAGTGTGAGATATTACAAAAGGGCTACTATCTTGGGATTCATAAATTTTTTAGTGGAACAATTTTTAAATAAACAATCAAAACGTCAAACTTAGTTTTGTGCTCATAACTTAAAAACTTGTTTATTTAGAGATTTGACGTTCACAGATAACTTTTTCAGAATAAAAAGATACATCGAATGAGATACGCTAAATGAAAATCGATTAATAAACAAAAAAGTTATTGCAAAACAGACGACAAAATCATTGTTTTGTAATATTGTTAATAAAAATTTTATTGTTTATTAGAATATGTTTAAATATACCTAAACTTGAGGGTATTATGGTGTTTGAATGGTGTGCAAAAAATGGTCCAGATCTGTTAAATAGTTTTCGTAAAATTGAATTTGTTTATAAAATTTTTTGAAAAACGAGCTAATTTCTGAGTTAGTCCAGTTAATATGGCTGAATGTGTCTCAATAATCCGGAGCTCATTTCCTTCGTTAAGATTTATACTAACAGCTTATGAAAAAAAAAGTAAAAAAAATTACATATACTTACACAAAATTATTTGTTAATAAATAGCAGTTTTTAAGCTTATAATCAATTACAATAATTTCGTAGAAATTAGATCAAATTAAATGGCAATAAAAAATACGGAAAGCTAATTAAAATACACATCTTTCAAAAAAAATTTTTAGGTCCTACGACCCTTGGGGTCTGAGATAGCCCCTTTTTTTGAAAAAATCACTGTTACGTTAATTAACAACACTAAGAGCTGAAATTAACCAATATTTTATAAGAAAAGTCATAGTTTTTAACAAAGTTTTTAGTAAGAAAAAATGTTAAAAATTGTTTAAATAGGAGTGTTATAAACACAGAGTATTTTGCGTTCCGACTAAAGTAAAAAATAGCGGGCGTAGTCGACTGACTGAATAGTGGGCGCGGTTGGCGACCGGCATGCGGCAGCAACTATTAAAATTACGTTATCCCGACCACAAAAATCCACTTTAAGGTGAATGACAAATTTTCGTCATTCCTTATGTTCTCGAGGTCTCTGAATCCGAATATGGAGTTAATTTTTTTCTAGAATTAATGGAACATGTTCAAAAATCAAATTTTATGCAAAAATGCGAAAAATAAATTTTGATGATTTTTCAATTTTAACGCACTGTATTTTTGGTCGCTGTAAATATTTCCTTTTGAAAATTTTACTGTGTTATCTTTAAAGCATTTAAATAACAATGAGATTTGTCCAAAATGACTCAACACGTTAAAAGAGAAGTTGTTAATTTTTAAACATTTTGTCGTCAGATTTCGTTAGTTTTATGTTTACCTAAAAAAGTTGAGTGACAAACTTTTTAGTTTATAATTTTAATTAACAAAGAAATAAAATATAATTCATGAAGAAGTTTTCCAAAAAAATTTAATTTAAAATATGCAATAGGAAAAATGTTATGTGACTTTATAGACGAGCGGTACACCCCAAAGCTTATTTCTTGAGATACTGATACTAATTTTGGTCATACAGTGGAACCTCGATAACTCGGATTAATCGGGACCGCGGCCGATCCGGGTTATCGAAAATCCGAGATAGCCGAAGAAAATGGTAAAAATTAATAAAATACGGTATACTTACAGATAAACTCCGTTAGAATTGAAATAACATGAAATATATTTATAAATATGCACAGTACCTACTCATTAAAATTACTAAAAAAAAACACCAAACACAAACGTAAGCAAACGGAAGCGAACAATACAAGACACACAATACAGTCACAACGATGTAATGTTATTTAAGAACAGTGAAAACTAAAGACCATTGTTTATAAAAGAATTTTTTAAATAGTCTTTCTTAAACAATGCTAAGACAGTTTGAAATAAAAAGGAATAGGTAATACTACAGACAGGTGGCTGTTGTTTCTGCGGCGTGTGCTATGAGTCATTTTTAATATCGTATAGTTCAAATTACACACATACACATTATCTCTCAAATATTATATTACATACATTTTTATTGTTGAAAGGTTTGTCTGATAATTAACTATTTTGATGGGAAATAAGCCACAATTAAATTGAAAAATACAAAATATTGAAAATTAAAATGTTTATCTGATGAAAATCGGTCCGGATTAGCCGGACTTCCGGGTTATCGGGGGCCGACTTATCGGGGTTCCACTGTACTTTATATTTTTTATGGTGCTGAAAACTAAAATTAGGGTTGTTTTGAATTTTACGTGGGGAAACATTATCAAAATCGCAACTTTACCCTAAAAATAAAAAAAATCACGTTTTTTGAGTTTAATTTGCTACAACCCTGTTCCATTGTAATATTGTTTTCTGATAATTTTATAGTATATATTTCTCACCTTTCTGAAGACAATGGGACCTGCTTCAATATTTCTGTCTTGCCATAAAGAAAGTTATAAATTGTTTGCAGTAAAAGGTGCAGATTCTTGAATTGCAAAGTTTAATCGCAAAAGTTGAGTAACAAAATTTGAAATTTAGCTGTTTAATTAATTTTAAGTTAAAATCTAGAGTACAGAGAACAAAATGTTTTATAGAAAAAAGTGGTGCAACTTTTAATTTTAAGAAAAACGTGATTTCATTTTTTTTATTTTTAGGGTAAAATTGCGATTTTGACAATGTTTCCAAATCTAAAATTCAAAATAAAACTCATTTTCGTTTTCAGCACCATCAAAAGTATAAAGTAAGACCAAAATTAGCCTTTCACCACACCGTGGTTGATATCTCGAGAAATAAGCGTTTTTTTTTGTGGAGTACCACTCGTCTATAAGGTCGCGTAACTTTTTTTCTGTTGCATATTTTGACTTTGTGGCCTTTTTATTGTTATTTTTTAAATTTATTTATTTAAAATATAATTTTACTAAATAAATGTGCAACATAATAATATTTATAAAATTCAAGTTTCTACCAAAATATATAAATATAATATTAAGCTTCAAATCCGGTATACTGTCAATGTTAAAAAATGGGCTGCAACGGTCTAGCGCTAGCGAATGCTAGTCCGCGAATTTATTCTCATTCGGCTGCGCCCATCATTTTTTTTTTTACTTTAATCGGAACGCAAAATACTCTTTTTTATAACAATACTGTTTAAACAATTTTTAACATTTTTTCTTGCAAAAAAGTTTGTTAAAAACTTTGACTTTTCTTATAAAAGATTGCTTATTTTCAGATCTTATTGTTGTTAATTAACGTAACAGTGATTTTTTCAAAAAAAGGGGCTATCTCAGACCCCAAGGGTCGTAGGACCTAAAAATTTTTTTTATAAGTTGTGTATTTTAACCAGCTTTCAGTATTTTTTATTGCCATTTAATGTGATCTAATTTCTACGAAATTATTGTAATTGTTTTTAAGCTTAAAAACTGCTATTTATTAACAAATAATTTTGTGTACGTACATGTAATTTTTTTTACTTTTTTTTCATAGGGTATTAGTATACATCTTAACGAAGGAAACGAGTCCCTGATTATTGAGATACATTCAGCCATAGTAACTGGACCAGCCTCAGAACTTAGCTCGTTTTTCAAAAAATTTTATAAACAAATTAAATTTTGCAAAAACTACTTAACAGATCTGGACCATTTTTTGCAAACCATTCAAACACCATAATTCCCTCAAGTTTAGGCATATTTAAACATATTTTAATAAACAATAAAATTTTTATTAGCAATATTCAAAAACAGTGATTTTGTCGTCCGTTTTGCAATAACTTTTTTGTTTATTAACCGATTTTAATTTGGTGTATCTGATTCGATGTATCTTTTTTTTCTAAAAAAGCTACCTGTGGACGTGAAATTTCTAAATAAGCAAGTTTTTAAGTTATGAGCAAAAAACTAAGTTTGACGTTTTGATTGTTTATTTAAAAAATGTTCCACTAAAAAATTGATGAATCCCAAGATGGTAGCCTTTTTGTAATATCTCATACTACACATTTCAACTGTTAAACCTCGTCTTTTCAATTATGTCGAAAAACGGCTTATTTTTTACTAACTTGATTGGTCTAGTGTTGTAATCTGAGAGCTAGTTGCATTTCGACATTCTGAAGTCCATCTATAAATGACTGTATACCAATTTGTTCCAGAAAACCTATATGTGCCTTAGGGTATGCCAAACACAATAATCGCGTAATATCAGCTTCAAATTCTTGCAGGCTGTCGATATGTTTTTGATATCGAACTTTCAGCTGACTTTGGAAAACCTACTTTAGATGCTGCTGGCCATATCTGGTCTCTAAATCTTCTAAGGGAGAAGTATAACTGGGTGCATCCTGGTGAAGAACTTGCGAAACGGTTGCTGTGTGTCCTCGAAGCGGTACCACCAAGGAAGCTGCCCTTTCTGTCTCAGTCCAGCCATTTGCTCTAGCTGCAGCTTCAAATTGGAAACGATGCATTTCCCTTGCTGTTTGACCATCAATCGTAAGCGGTTTTAAAATTTTGGTTGTTCTAATTATGCCTGGTTCAACTATGAAATTTAATGAAGCTGTTAGTTCTAATTCGATATTCGTTGCTGAAACAATATTAAATAAAGAAGCTTGGGTATTAATTTTTCTTTCTAACTCAACTATTTGTCTTTCTACATTAAATTTCAAATCGTTTTGTTGTTATTTTATTTTATTTTATTTTCTAAATCGTTTTGTTGTTGTACTAGTTTATTTTTCAAATGGTTTTGTTGTTCCTCAAATTTATCTATTCTACTAGTAATTTTGCTTATTTCGAACTGAAAATTTTAGTGAATTTGAGATAAACGATTCATGATTTCTACCTCTGCTTGTCTACACCTCTCCTCTTTTTTCTCTTCCTCTTCTTCACTATGTCTCCCTTTCTACTCCCTGCGCTTCTTTTGTTCCTCTTTCATTTTTAAAAACCATGCTGGGATTCCGGGCGTATCCATTTCTATATGGAATTTAGGAGATGTTGTATTTACCATAAACAATTAATAATATCTCTTAAATTCCGCCGCTGTCACCAATATTACTCATCTTTAAAATTGATTTATTCAAACTCTAGCACTAGAGACATTAATAATACTATACAGGGTAAGGCAAATAAAGGGCCTATTAGAAATATCTCGAGAACTAAAGGCAACAGAATCATGAAAATTGGAATAAAGGGGTTTTGAAGGATGATCTATTAAATGAAAATATTTTCATCTCTTTATAACTTCCGGTTATACCGGAAGTTGCTTATAACTTCGTTTTTTTAAATGGGACACCCTGTATATTTTTACATTTTTGGATTCTCTTCGATGTCTTCTTTCTTAAAATATGAGGTTTTGTAATATTATACAGGGTATTTTAAAAGATAATTACGTTTTTTTTATTAATTTCGTAGCAAAATTAACACCCTGTAGAATTGTAGTAGTTTGACATCTAAAACTCTACTTACGTTCAAATGATTCTTAATATACTTTACTATTGTTAAGAATTATTAGTATAGCTAAATTTTTAATTTTAGTATACAGGGTTGGTCGAAACTCGGAATGAGTATTTTCTGAGTTTTCTTAAATGGAACACCCTGTATTTTAGTATTGTAATGAAATGATATTTTATGGTACTTTTTTATTTCTTAAGCGTTCCCTATACCTAACTGCTTTAATTTGTGCTTAATTGTTAATCGCACCAACAATCTTAACTAAGTAGGTATTTCGATAGCTAAACCATTATTGGTAATTTTAAGGACCAGTCTGGATTAATATGTATTTATTTCTGAAAAATTGTTTGGGATTGACTATTTTCACGGCCAACCTAATAAAATGTTACGTATTTTTTGTTGCAATTAATGTTTAGTTTGAATCATCAATAACTCACAAATTAAAGCAGTTAGGTATAGGGAATGCTTAAGAAATAAAAAAGTACTATAAAATATCATTTTACTACAATACAAAAATACAGGGTGTTCCATTTAAGAAAACTCAGAAAATACTCATTCCGAGTTTCGACCAAGCCTGTATAATAAAATTAAAAATGTAGCTATACTGATGATTCTTAACAATAATAGAGTATATTAAAAATCATTTGAACGTAAGTAGAGCTTTAGATGTCAAACTACTACAATTCTACAGGGTGTGAATTTTGCTACGAAATTAATAAAAAAACGTAATTATCTTTTAAAATACCCTGTATAATATTACCAAACCTTATATTTTAAGAAAGAAAACATCGAAGAGAATCCAAAAATAGAAAAATATACAGGGTGTCCTATTTAAAAAAACGAAGTTATAAGCAACTTCCGGTATAACCGGAAGTTGTAAAGAGATGAAAATATTTTCATTTAATAGATCATCCTTCAAAACCCCCTTATTCCAATTTTCATGATTCTGTTGCCTTTAGTTCTCGAGATATTTCTAATAGGCCAGTTATCTGCCTCACCCTATATACGACACGATTAGAGAAAACAGTAAAATTTTGTTCTTGAAGATATTGTAAAAAAAATAATAATTTAAAAATACCGACGATTTATAAGTAGGAAATAAAAGCGCATTTCTATCCTGGCGTTAAAATAGCGGAACTAATATTCACCCGCAAATATAACTTATCTTTTTTACGTTTTTCCAAAGTTCCAAGTCTCCGCATTCTCTGGATTAGCTTGAGTAGTCAGTAGAATTAAATGGTTCATTTTTATTCGCGTTGTTTCCATTTTCCAGATAATAATAATAAAACAGTCTCTTACTATATTAAACGCTCCATTCTCGCGATTATCTCGGAACAATCGGTTAGGAAAATATAAAAAAATTATCATTTTCCCAGATATCGCTATAAATGAATTTAATTTTTAATTTTCAAGACACAGTTCATTGGTTATACAAAGATTTCAATTTATTTAAAGTTTAATGAACTAATGAATTGTAGAATATGAGATACACTAAACCAGTGTTTCCCAAACTTATCTAAAGTGCGACCCCTTTTTGTTAAAAAAATTGTTCACGACCCCCTACTCATCACCCAAACCAAAATAGCGACAAAAATAGCGTGCCTAATTTACAACTGATGGTTTCTCAAATTTTATTTTACTTTACTGTTTAAATTCAAACTAAATACATTTAAAAAATTCAACAATTATTTTAATAATTGCGATCTGTCCCACTATTACACTAGTAGTACTTCTGCCAGACTAGCATTTACAATAAAAATAAATAATAAAAAGTCGACTGCACATTGTACACCGCGACATCTTTGTGTCTACATCGCAATACTTTTCCATGATATTCGCGAAGGCTCTACTCCTTACTTCGCTACTAGATGGCACTCTGGAACGTTCTCGTAGCCTCGTTTTGGCTTTATATAAGCTGCGATGTGCAATGAGACCTCAGTTCGAAACAGCACGTTGTGGCGAATGCAGCGGTATTAAGTAATGAGTAAATATTTTGCGACTTACGTATTCCCGTTTACGTATTTACGTCTACGATAAATTACAAATTATGGATAAGTTTTTAACAAGAAGTGCAGAACCATCTACGTTTGAAAGTGGCAGTAATAAAAAGAAAAACAGACTTTACAGTGATGAATATCTTAAATATGGTTTTACCATTATTTCCAATAAACCACAATGTGTTATTTGTGGAGAAGTACTGTCAAACGAAAGCATGAAGCCATCAAAGTTAATTCGACATTTAAATAGCAAACATCCAGATAAAAAAGACAAACCCGTAGAATTCTTTGAAAGAAAGCTGAACGCCCTTCACAAACAGCAAGATACTTTTCAATTGGCAACCACTACTAACGAAAAAGCATTATTAGCAAGTTATAAAGTTGCTTATCGCGTTGCCAAAACTAGTAATCCGCACACAATTGCTGAAAATCTGATTTTGCCAGCAGCTGTTGAAATGGTACATATAATGATTGGTGAAAAAGAGTCTGCAAAGTTAAAAACAATACCTCTGTCAAATAATACTATCCAAAGAAGAATTAGTGATATGGCAGAAGATATTCAAGCGCAAGTTGTGGAAAATAAATCTTAATAAATGCACGTACTTCTCTCTTCAAATGGACGAATCCACGGATATATCTAACTGTGCCCAATTTATTACGTTTGTAAGATATGATACAAATAATGGCATTCAAGAAGATATTTTATTTTGTTCCCCATTGGAGACCAATACCACTGGAAAATGTTTATTCGACAGTTTTGTGAAACGCACAAGTAAATATATATGACTGGGGAAAATGTACTGCTATATGCACAGATGGCGCTAAAGCTATGACAGGACATCAATCTGGTCTTGTCGTCAGATTACAAGAAATAATGCCTAATGCCACATGGAGACATTGTTTTTTACATCGAGAAACTCTGGCGTCAAAAGCTTTACCTCCTGAAACGGACTGTGTTATGAAATCCATCATTAAAGTTGTAAATTCCATTAAAGGAAAAGCTTTACAGACCCGTATTTTTTCGAAAAATCTGCGAAGACATGGGTGCTATATTTCAAAATCTTCTTTATCACACCGAAGTAAGGTGGCTTTCAAGGGGCAACGTCTTAAAAAGAGTATTTGACTTAAGAGCAGAGCTTTTAATGTATTTGAAAGATGAGAAGTCCCCATATGAAAATCAATTTTCCGATCCTATTTGGCTTTTGAAACTAGGTTTCCTTGCTGATATATTCGAACAATTAAATATTTTGAACAGTAATTTGCAAGGTCGCGACATTAATATAATTACAGCCACAGATAAAATTAATTAAGGGGTTTATAAGAAAAATCGATTTATGGTCAACTTCACTTGGCAAAAAGCAGCTCGATTCATTCCAGTGCGTTCAGTAAATTATAGAAAATGTATGTTACAGTGCTACAAATTTTGAACAAGTTTATGCAGGCATGCAAGTTGCTTTGCTTAATTTAAAACAACAGCTCTGTGATTATTTCCCCGAAGAAATTCAAAACAGTTACGACAGTTGCAGATGGATACTGAATCCGTTTTTAGCCGATTCCGTTCAACATGCTGAAATACCAATAAACATGAAAGAACAACTTATTGAAATATCAAGTGATGGAATGTTGAAGCTCCAATTTTTTTCCCAGAACCCGGACGAATTTTGGACCAAAAAGATGCAGGAATACCCTCAGTTGGCGAATGAAGCTGTAAAATGTTTGGTTCGATTTGTAACATCATATTTATGTGAGTTAAGTTTCTCGTCTATGACTGCCATTAAAACAAAAGTGAGAAATCGTCTCGTACTTGAAAACGATATAATTGTGTGTGTCTCAAATACACAGCCTAGATTTGAAAGACTAGTTTCAAAAAAACAGGCGCATGGGTCTCATTAACATTGTAATATTTGACTTTATTTTTTTCTTTTACTTTTAAGGACTTTTAATATTTAGTTTTATGTTTCGTTTGATAATTAATTGTTAATTTTTATTTACGGCTTTATTAAAATAAAAATACATGATTTAACCAAGTAGTGTTTTTGTCTTATTTTGGAAATTTCCGGCGACCCCCCTAGTACCTCATTGCGACCCCCCAGGTGGTCGCGACCCACACTTTGGGAAACACTGCACTAAACCATTTAAGTTTTTACACCACCATATAAAGGGTAAGTTTTTAAGTGCGGCATTGGTCGATAATTCCATTATGTTACAGAATATCCAAAAGAATATAGGCAATGTTCACTCCTTCACAAAATATATGTGGTTTAAAACCCGACACCTATCTATCCTATAAGCGAGGTTCCTACACCCTCTGCCGCTTCTCGCATTTCGAACGCCATCTTATTCTGTCCATCCATTCGTCTTCTTTGATGGCTCTATCTCTCATTATGTGCCGTATATTTTCTTCCCAGGAAACTGAAGGCCTTCCCTTTCTTCTTTGTTGTGGTATGTAATTTAAAGCTTTCTTTGACCATCTATCTCCATTCATTCGTTTGAAGTGACTATACCACACATACTGAGATATTTTGGACATATAACTAGAAGAAGAGAAGGCATGGAACGAGTGGTAGTTGAAGGCAACGTAGAGGGCAGAAGATCCAGAGAAAGATCTCCATTACGATGGTCGGACCAAATAAAGGATATGACTGGTTACTCATTCTCCGAAGCAAAAAAACACGCGCAGGAGAGATAGTATTGGACAGAAATAGTGAAACGACTTACATGACGCCACTACATCCTTGCGAAGGAGAAAAGATAGAGGAGGAGGAGGCATCAGTGGTATAGTGGCCAAAGATGCAGCAAAAAGTGTTATCCTCAAAGTAAGCAAGGTGCAAAAACACAGGGGCTTCCAGGAGCACACTAACAGCAGTTATAAAGGCCCTTCTGCACTGGAGTGGATTTTATATCACTACATTCCAGCATACAATACCATATATGTATAATACCAGTACAGAGATACCGAATGGATGCCAATTTCTACTTCCGATGTTATTTCATTCTCGACTTTTATTCTGGTTTTGTTCTTCGTATTAATGTCTTTAGTTATCCTTATCATCTTGTTGGGCTGATTTTTCTCATTTAGCAATTAGCACATCTAATCTTACACAGTCGAAGGCTTTATTCAGATCTATAAAGCAAATAAATGCAGGTTTATTATTTTCCAGTGCTTTCTCAGCAATTTGTCTGGATATGATCATGGCGTCTATTGTGGACCTATTGTTCTTAAAAAATTGTGTTCTTCATTTATTTTATTGGCAAGTATTTTTGTTAAAAGTTTAAGAGTTGTGCTCAGCAAGGTGATGATAGGATAGTTGGTAGAGTCTTTGCTGTTTCCTCTCTTGTGTATTGTCCAGTATATATGTCTCATATACTAAAATATACAAATTTATGTATTATTATTTTCCTATTTCCAATAATTATAGATCAATGGACAATTATTGTTTTAATTAAATTATTAACCGTTAGATTAATAGAGATAAAATAGATTGAAGTCGGCTAATTTTTATTATTAATTTAATTAGTTCTGATTTAAACAATTCTATCGGTTAATTATGAAATATCAAAAATATCGGTTAAATTTTAAGGCTTTTGCTAAATTGGATTTGATAATAACCAATGGGTTTTTACGAATTAACACAAAATTATGCAAATAAGGTAAGGATTGAGTCATTTAAATTGGTTTAAAATTAATATTTTAATATCGAAAACAAATCATATTTATCACATAAAATATAATTATTCGAATGACTAAATATACGGTAAACTTGTGTCCTTTTATCAGGCATTTACATAAAATTTGTCAACTGTATTGTAACAATAATTAATACGAGAATGCAAAACTCCACTGATATAATAACTTGAGTATATAAACAAGCTGAAAATGTGAGCGTTATCATAACGAAAACTTTGTTTATTTACGTATATCCGTTTAATTGGCTAAACCAAAGCCATTATAAAATACAAAAAATATACGTATTTAAATTCATAATACGGAAAATTGTTATTATAAAAAGTTGTTTAGAATTAAAACTATGTTTTAATTTGCAATTATATCCTTTTAATTGCAATAATGTAAACTATAAAGTTACTTTACTCTTGAGAGAAATTCATATTTTTTGACATACCTCGTATAAAATTGACAAAATTTAATATCTGATAGTTGTATCTCAGGTTTTAGACCATAAAGCGCTTTTATAAAGAATAACTTTCCTTGCTTTGTCAAATTAATAATAAAAGAGTTATAAATGAAAATTACAGAAAATGTACAAGGTATGTACCAAATGTTGAAATAAATGCAAAAAATGTATCTATCATATACATCCTTTATTTTAAACATGACGATATATTTTATTGTTTGAAAAGTGTAAGACTAAAAAGTAAAAAATAAAAATATATGAAAAAAAATTCTTAAGAAACGCTTTTCTTTGGTTACGAGTGACTAAAATTAAAAATGTTCATAAAAAAATCAACCAAAAAGCAAAAAATAAAAAAAATCAAACTTGAAGGATTATTCGAAAAAGAAACTGTTCGACAGATTAAATATACAAAAATCTCACACATTCGTTAAAAAATTTAAAAAATTTAACACATTCGTTAAAGAAAAGCATGGAACGAGTCTTCATCGAATAAACGGTTTAAGGATAGATACTTTTTTACTTTTTGTGCCCCACCCTTTTCTTTAACGAATGTGTTAGATTTTTTCAGTTTTTTAACGAATGTGTGAGATTTTTGTATATCTAAACTGTCTAACAGTTTTTTCGAATAATCTTCGTTTGATTTTTTTTTAGTTTTTGATTTTTAGTTGATTTTCGTATAATATTTTTAATTTTAGTCACTCATAACTAAAGAAAAGCGTTTTTTAAAAATCCTTTTTTCGTATTTTTTTAATATTATTATGGTTATGGTTGTTAAGTTGTATCTTAAGTTGTGAGAACAGAGACAAATTTGAGTTTATAGTTGTATTGACTTTTTAGATAGTTTTTATAATATATATTTTTGGGTGTAGGTACCTTGTACGCCCGTTAGAAGTTATACTTCTATTAAAATTGTGTAGAAACTCTTAAGGTTTTTTAGATTTTCTACGATTCCTCAAGGGAAAAGCAATTGCTCTAGTTCGTCAAAAAATGACGGATTAACATTATTTTTCGAGAATTTACCATTTTTAATTTTCAAAGTTTGACGAAAATACAGCAGAAACTCGAAAGGCACATGAAAAAATTATAGTATAAATTTTTTGTCGAAAAACAACGTTTTTTTAGAGTTTATACGATTCCTCACGACAAAAGCAATTGCGGGAACGCTCCAGTTCATAAAAAATTACGTATTAACGTTATTTTAAATTTTTGATATTATTTTATGTATTAAAGTTACTTTAATATTTAAATAAAAGTACAATTAAAATGTTTAAAATATATTTGTTCGTTGAAATCATAAAAATAGAAGTATAACTTCTTACGTACGTACAAAGTACACAAACTCTTTTTTTACATCGTGTATATGGTATATGCAATTATTATTTTATGTAGATTGCGATTTTTCCGTAATATATTTCTCAAGAAGAATAAAAACCCCGTTGGGTAAAACTAATGGATAATGCGTGATCATGTCTGCATAGTATATGGTATCAAGGTCATTGGCACATAAATGCCATACCTACTTGGAAAACCAGATATTCTTATAATTCATTCTATTAAAGCAATAACAATGATTTTTATTCATGTACAGAGCCAAATTTGAATTTTTAAAGATACCTATGCTATGTACCTACATTAATATATTAAATAAATATTTAATTGGTTATAGTAAAAACCATAACTCTGAGAAGTATAAAAATATCCAAATCAAATAAGTCCACTCAGAAAAAATTTATATACATATATTATACAATTACTCGTTTTTTGTAAGAGATATGAAAAAAATGGTTGAGGTAAAAGTTAGATGGGACTCTACTTTGAAATATTTTCAAATATAAAAGACATGGTGGAACAAACTTATCTTTTTTTAATGGAAAACCATGAAGATTTTGCAAGGTTATACGAGGTTATTAATAGAAGATAAATATGATTTTTTAACAAATTTGTAGCAATATTGAAACCCGTAAAATTGTAGAGATTTGACATCAAAATATTTAATAAGGTTTTCAAAATGTTCTCTTGTGACATGTCTAAGTAAAATATTATATTTATATGGGACTAGCCACAATTGTAATGATTATTTCATTCATAAAGATTCTGACCAATAGAAAGTTACAAGAATAAAAATTACAGTGGATATTTTTTAATGATTTTAACTTCCAATCGCGTAGTAAGATTTTTCATCACGTGTTTAATTCTGTCCAATCAGATTATTATTACAGCGGTAATTTACTACTGTACAAAATTACAGTGGGAATTCTTTTAAGTAGATTGTTTCTATTTAATTGCAACCAGTTTTCTAGTTTTGACAACTGTCAGATTTAAGAAAATATCCATAATAAGTTTTTAGTTCTGCATCTAATGTAAAATTTTCACGAGGAGAACACAAATCGGCATATTTAAGCGCTGAAGTTTACTTCGATAAGATTATTTCATGAATAAAACTGTATTTACAAATAACTACTGTGCTGTTCATTTTGACAAGTTGAAAAATGTGTGTCACGTTAATTGAGATCAATGTCACTGAATGTTTTTTTACAAAGACTTTAATTTTATATGTAAGTATTATAAAATAACTTTACGAATATAACACGACAGTAAAAATAAATAAAAAAATAATGCTCCAGTTTTTCTCAAACTTGTTGTCATTGGGCAATAGCCACTCGAGCCCTGCGGGCTCTCCTGTCTATTGCCAGACAACAAGTTTTTGAAAAGTTGTCGCATTATTGTCAATTTATGCTCACGCTCTTGTGATATTAATGACAATAATTTTTTTCGATAATTTCCTGTCGTCAAATATTACGTCAGATGCCCTTCGTTGCTACGCAAAAAATGAACATTCAGTGACATTAATGACAATTAATGTTTTACAGCTTGTCAAAGAGAACACCATGAACAGGTTTAGCAAATATTCTGGCGAAGATGTCAATAAAATATTAGTTAAAATTATTTAAGAAACAGTTTGTGTTTTGCCCTCGTGGCACTTTGACATAATTTCTGTCAAATAAAACTCTCAAAGTGTCACTCGGGATACAAATCGATAATTTTAGAGCTCTTGTGTAATTTCTACTGAAAATTGTTTGCTTACTTAGAAATCCAATGAAATGTATATATTTGAGGTCATATGAATAAAAATAACCAATTACAACATTACATTGATAACAGATCCCATGGGCTGTTTTCACTTCGTTGCTACAGATACGCATGAATGTCAATTTTGACGTTTCACGTAAATTAATATAAATTCAACATGTCACGATTTGGTTGCGATAATGATGAGAAGATAAACGAAATTATCGAGTCAAATGCACCCAGAAACAATGTGTACAGTAAAAAATTTGTTTGGAAAGCTTTTATGGACTTTTGCCTTATTAGAAATTATGAATTAGATGGAAGCCGAACTGTAGAAAAATTGGCGTCACTTTTAAAAGAAGATTGGGCCGTGAATATGAGAAGAAAAGATGGTACTCAGTTTAAAGAAGATAAACACCTCTGGGTCTTCGTTTAATTTTTCTAATTGTTTATTTACTAAGTGTACTTTTAAATAAATAATTTTGTAAAAATAAAAATGTATACCATTTTTATTCAGTTGCAATGCGAAACCAAAACTGTCTTAATTTTTACCTAGGTTAGAGAGCGCGGCCAGCACTCTTATCGACGATTTCACCTCTTGTTAGAGGTTCATCAGAGACTGCATAGGCTGCTTTCTCTGGCCCAGGTAAAAATTTTCGATATATTAATCCCCCATTGCAACTGACGTGAAGGTAGTAGGTGTGTAGCGGCATCTGCTAAATGAAAGTCATAAGTTTTTCAACCTAATAAAAATATTTTTAAACAAAATATTTTTAACATTAATATCATAACAAAGATCTTAGATTAGAACTGAGAGTAAGAGATTTGAGATGCAATATATGTTATAGATAATCCTCAGGTCTGACTGACGGTCTTAGTCAAAGTCCGAAATAAATTACAGTTTCGGCGTTTGACTAGTCAAACCTAGGAAAGACCAGATCTATCAACTGCTGGATATAGGTCTCCCCCAGTCTTTCCATGCATTTCTGTTTTGTGCTGTTTGCATCCAGTTCATCTTGTTGGTGGACGACCTCTACTTCGATATGCTTCCTGTCTTGGTCTTCAGTGTATTATTCGCTGTGTCCATCTGTTATCCGACATTCTAGCTATGTGTTCAGCCCAGTTCCACTTTAGGGTCATAATTATTTCTATGGCATCCGTCACTCCTGTTCTCCATTTCATCTCCCTGTGCGTAATTCGATCCCGACGAGAAATGCCTTGCATTGAGCGTTCCATGGCTCTTTGGGTAACACAAATTTTATTTCTTACTTTCTTGGTTATTGTTAAAGTTTCTGCACGTTGGTCAGTAAGTTGGTCAGGTAAAGGTCGAAATCTAATTTTATGAAATCGGGCTTTGACTAGTCAAACCCCGATCTAGCTTAAAATCTGGTTCCAAAATCTGCAGAACTGACTCGGGATCACATCAGTCAGAAGTGCTGCAGGCAAGATCAGAATTCCATTTATACATACTTGAAAACCCTAATGGCCAGTGTCCTAATTATAGATCGGAACATAGTTCAAAAATACAAACACGATTACTGATAACTACATATAAGTAAAATTTTGATATTAAGAGGCTACAGTAGCGATCAATAGGTAGCAACAAACGCGTTCCAAGATTGCGGCTCTAATTTTGAATATTTTGTCGAGATATCTGGCAAACATATTCGTAATATAATAAAGAAAAGCGGTACAGAGCCTAATTTCAGAAATATGTTAGTACGTGGAAATTACTCTATAACTAAATAAAATATTGAAAAAAGGAGCCTGTACCGTCATTAAGAAGAAAAAAAAAACTTTCTTCAAATAAAATTTTTATCCCATGCCTAGATTTTGTGTTATCTTGGAACTACTAAAATTTTTTTATTTCTAACAAGAAACCGAACATCTAACTAAATAACAACTAATTAGGCAACATAGAAAAATTATCACTGTCATTTTGACAAACCTGCGTCAGATTTTCTCTAACCTGTTCTGTCATCTTTATCGATATCTGTTCAGTGCAGTAGTGTGTTAATTTAAGAATTCGTTATTGTTGTTTCATAGGAAAGTAGTGTTTATTGATAGTTAATTTATTATATATATTTATTGTTGTTAATTGAGAGTTTTAGTTGTATGTAGGTAGGTAAGTATATTTTACGTAAAAATATTTTGAATTCTAATGCGAGTATATAAAGTTTTAGGAGGATCTTTTATTCTAAAAATATTATCAATAGAACAAAATGGAAAAAGTAAATCAAACGAAAAATAAAGTGAAACCTTCCTAGAAAAATTCCATTAAAAACCTTGTCAAAATTATGCGAAATTGAAATTTGTTTCGCTTCACAATAAAAAATGATTATTTATTATTGTTTTATTTTGGTTTATTTTTACAAATATCTATTTATTAATAAGAAAATCGTTTTCTATTACTTTCATTTAGCGCGACTATGATATTGTCAAAATATTAATCTTAGATAATGTCAAAGATTACCACTGTTGCCAAAGTTTATGATACTGTCTCCCAAAGTTATATTTTGTTGCTACCTGTTAATCGCTACTGTTTACTCTTAAAAAAAATTGAGCGTTAATGGGCTTTATGTTGGCATCGCAAATTATCTAAAATGTATAATTATATGTATTTATTATCGAATTTAAAGAACATTTTCGAATTTTTTACCAAACTGTAT
The DNA here is from genome assembly GCF_917563875.1 of Diabrotica virgifera virgifera. NCBI lineage: Eukaryota > Metazoa > Arthropoda > Insecta > Coleoptera > Chrysomelidae > Diabrotica > Diabrotica virgifera. The sequence goes on from NC_065446.1 coordinate 7,418,834, forward strand.
TCCTGTAATTCACCTAATGGTAGATGCGGTTCAATAAAAAATAATAATTTCCAGCATTAATAATTCTAATATAATTTTCCTGCGTTCATCCCAAAAACAATAATCAAACAATGGTATTTACTCGATAAATAATTCCAAACCATTTTGATTATCTAATTGAATTCATTAACAAGCCGCATATAAAATATATGCAACGGGAAACCAACATTTTCCAATACGTGGCCAATGAGGATATTTTTGAATGGTATAAAAAGACTGGTTGGTTGAAATTTATCATACTCGTACTTCAGTAAGAATACCAGTTAATCATGAAGATCGCAATTGCTCTGTTCCTTTGTGTATTGGTAGCCAATGTGTTATCAGCTCCGTCGCCCATAGAAGAAGTTGAAGAAAGTGGTAAGCCAATTTTTATGATTGTTGTCAATATTTTTTTGAATCATAGATAATAGCATATTGTTTGATATTCATACATTTGTTAATACGTTGTTATGATCTGCTTTCTAGTACTTTTTTATTAATTATTATTTACTTGATCAATTGTTTAATTAACGCAAATCATACATAAAGAATTAAGAAAGAATCTCAGGGTGCCTTTTTATAATATAAAAAAATGTCTAAATTATCTTATGTTATACTTATCTTCTCTCGTGGTTTCAGTATCTCTTAGTTGATCCTTATCGGGATAAAATAGGAAAAGGAAATAAATAGAAAAATCATAAATAAAAACATACAATTACCTTTATTATCAAAAGCAATGTTCTGTAAATTTATCAATTAAATTCTGTGGGCATAACTGTCCAAAAGAAACTTTTACCATATAAATTAATCTAATTAAAACAAAAATTTATCGGTTTGTTCTTGATACCATTAATAAACCCAGCTAAACAAACAAATTTGGTATTCGCAAAATACTTATACTTCCTATTAAATTTTTGAAATGTTGGAATCTTAAATGCATATGCTTTTACGTAAAAAAATTTAACTTCTGAGTACAAAGAAAATCTATCACATAGGTTATTGACTGACCTTTTTGATTCACACACAATGATGTCTCCTCTTGACCCAAACAGCTCCTCCTTGTTGATTATGTTAGGCTACCAATCAAAGCCCTCTCCGTTCTCAGCAAACAATCCAGCAGGATACCAGCAACTATTTCTGCAAAAATACAAGCCAGGCTTCCTTTGACCAGGACTCGTTCAATAAACTCCAAATCTCTCTCCTCTCTTTTTCTCAACAATAATCTCCTGAGACCCAAGTATCTTTTTTACTTGGTGTCACAAATAATTTTAATAACGATAATTCTTGTAACTTACTCTCTTGGACTTTACAGAATCAAAGAGGTATTTCTTCTCGATTTGATTTGTCTCTCGTTCCACTTTTCAGCTACTCTTACTTATCAAACACAACCACTAGTACTTGCTTCTGAACTACTCACGAAAACTTTTGACTGCTCCTCTCGGCTGCCGATAACACAATAATATATATTGACAAAAAGGTTCTAACTTAATTTTTACATAAGCTATGAACATTTATAAAATCTCAAAATTTATGACTTATTTTTAATAATAGACGAAAAAATCGAGAATTTACCGTTTTTTGATCTTCATTCATTTATTTATAACTGTGTATATCATCAAATCGGCTGCAGGAGACATATAGATTATTATTATAGATGTCCATAGTACTCAAAAAATTTGGTTTCGGCCTGAAGGGGTACGTGTCACCAGAAAAATCTAATTTCTCTGCAGTGGCGGCTGGTCAGAGGAGGCAAGGGAGGCTTAGCCTCCCCATAAATTTTTTACACATGCTACACTGGTTTGTTTACTTTGCTATTTAGCTTCGCGTTAGAGATAAGTATCGGAAAAAGTTATTTGAACAAGTTGTTCCAAATAATGTTCTAACCCCACATACCAAATTTTATCACAAAATTCGCACTTTTAGTTTTTTCATTATTTGTAGTCAGGATCCTAAAACTGGAGCGGAGGCTGGCCGGAAAATCTCACTTGCTTATGCTCCGCGCAGCCCAGCAGCGTTTATGGAGGCCCGGTCTCCTTAGAGCTGCATTATCGCTTACCGCACACGCTGCCCGGAGATTGGGCAAGGGCGGCTGATCGGCCAGCAGCCTCCTCTGCAATTTTATGAATAAAAAAACTAAAAGCGCGAATTTTGTGATGAAATTTGGTATGTGGGGTTAGAATAATATTTGAAACAACTTGTTCAAATAACTTTTTCCGATATCTGTAATGCAAAGCAAAATATCGATAATTTACCGTGTTTTTGAATTCGCAGTAGGGCGCTTTTAGAATTAAAAAAATTCAGTTGAGTATCTTAAAAAATGTGAACCTTCAACCTGTATGGACTGCAAAAGTTAAAATATGTTTTTTATATGCATATCTACTTACAGAGATAGAATTGTTAACAAATAAACGACACAAATTTTGGTAATATACTTTTACAATTTGACTAACTATTTTTAAAATGATATGATATTATGAAATTATGAATTATGATGATATTATAAAATGTTAATAAAAAATGGTCAAAAAAATGGGGCCTTAAATTAGATTTTTTTGGCGGATTTTTTTTGCTAGTGCATATTTGTCTAGATATTTTACAGTTAGGTATAGCCTCCCCTAGTGTAAAAATCACGAGCCGCCACTGTTTCTCTGGACTATAGAGGACACAGGGAATCCTCCTGTCTTAGCTTCAATTGGGTCAGTTCTACTAATTTTACTATTACTTCTATTTTATTTCTTCGTTTGTCGTCACTTCAGGCGTTAGTACTAGTCTGCCATTTGTGTTCATATCTTTTCTTTGTTCTTTGGTCATTGTCTACTTATATTTACTTTTGTGTTCTGCAAAAGTCGTGTTTCATTTGTTTTGAGATGCTATGCCAGTGTATGCCTGTTGTTTTTGTTTTCTTCTGTATTATAAAAATGCTTTTGTTTGACATTTTATCTTCGCCTTCTGTCTAAACTATGGGGTTTTCTTTTTGATATATTAGTATTTGTTTACTTTTCTTTTCCCAAGTGATTCGGTTGCTGTGTTAATTAAGTTATTTTTGAGCTTTTCCCAGCTTTCCATGATGTTATCGTTTGCAAATATTCCATTCTCAGCAATTTCGTTTTTTTTTGTATAAGCATTCCGTGGATTCCGTATTTAGTCCTTCGACTTTGATTTTGGTTTGTGTTGGTGCCGCTCTCTTGAGCGGAAGTATTTCATGATTATTCTTATTTTACATAATGCTAAGCTGTGGCCGCTTCCTGAATCTGCTGAGTTGATTCATCTTACATCGATTATTTTTGATGGATGTATATCTCAGTTAATTTACAAAATAATCTATCATAGAGCTTTGTCCACAAGTGTTATTGAATGAGTAAGATCCTTTATAAAAGGTATGTTATTAAAATTCCTAAAAAGGGCTACATCACAGAACTAGATTTCGATCGGATGACCGATCATCATCAGTGCTTACGGGATCTAACATGCTAACCACCAAAATACAAAAATGTAAAAATATATGGGTAAAAACCCTTTAAAATTAATCCGTCATGGAAACATAGATAAAATATGTGAACTTAAACATGGATGTTCAAAATATTCCATGTTATATGCTCCAGGTACCATTTGAGCTCAAAATTGACTTGTTCACATGTATGGACTGTATGGTGGGAAATATTCCAAGGTTGATCCTAATAAATATCTATAGTAGTCAATTTTTACAACCATAATAAATATATGATTTTTTAGGGCACGTCCGAGTAAAGCGATTCACCTGTGATGTAATTGGATCCATTTCATATGCCAAATTTAAACTGAATGACGCTGCCTGTGCTGCCCACTGCAGACTCAAGCACAGACCAGGAGGATGGTGTGACCAAACAAAGCAGTGCCATTGCAGATAAATGTTTAATGATATAGTGATTGTATTTTATATTCCCACCTTTGTCTTCTTTACTGTTATTTATGATTCGAATAAAAAATAATAAATAAACCAAATTTTATTAATTTATTTATTATATGTACGTATACAGGGTCTTTCATTAAGAATTGTCCATGTCGTAACTGGAGAAACCTTAGCACAAAATATGAAGATTTAACCCAAAACACTTATATAAAATATTCTTACCGAGATACAGAGTGTTTTATTACAAATGTTCTAAAATTATTTTAGCCCATTGTTAAAGCACCTTTTAATATTTTTTATTCAAACTTGACACACAGTTTACACATGTTAGAATACTTTAACTAGTGCTAAAAGATAGTTTTTTGCTGTTACCATAGGCGTGCTGTAGAGATATATACTTCCTTCTCGCCACTTTCCTCCTTTACAATCTACGCCACTGTCGTAATAATCATTTCAGCATGTTTTTTTGATTCTTCGTTACTTTTTACGTAAATATCATCCTTTTGTCTCAATGCGATAGAGTAAGTAATAATTTAATATTTAAATATATTAAGTTATCTGCGTTTATGTAATGTCAATAAATAAGATTATGTATTTTTAAAACATAGTCTTATTGAATGTATGTAGTTTAAAATACATAGTCTTATGGAATCCATTATCTTTAAACGCAAATAACTTGATCGCAACGAGATAAAAGGATGATATTTATGTAAAAAGTAACAAGAAACAAAAAACATGCTGAAATGATTATTACGACAGTGGTGTAGATTGTGAAGGGAAAAGGGGCGAAAATCAATTATATATCCCTACAGCATGCCTCTGGTAACAGTTGAAAACTATCTTTTAAGACTAGTTAAGGCATCCTAACATGTGTAAACTGTGTGTCAAGTTTGAACAAAAAATATTAATAGGTGCTTTAACATGTGTGTGTCTAAAATGTGTGTGTACTTTGTCCGCACGTAAGAAGTTATACTTCTATTATATGATTTCAACTAAATAAATATACTTTCAACATACAATATTTGTATTTTATTTAAAGGTTAAACTAATTTTTACTTACTACTTTCCAAAAATTTTTATTAACACAATAAGAAAAATAAAAAAAAAATAGAAAAACACGGATTCGAACCGGGGATCTCTCGATCTCCGGTCACACGATCTACCACTGACACAAAGACACAAAAATTATAATAAATATATTTACTAAAAACACTAATATTATATTCTTTTCTTCTTCTTCAGGTGCCGTCCTCGTTCCGAAGTTTGGCTATCATCAAGGCTATGCGTATTTTTGATACCGTAGATCTAAATAATTGGCAGCTGCTGCACTTGTACCAATCTCTTAAATTCTTCAACCATGAATGTTTTCTTCTGCCAATGGATCTTTTACCTATTATTTTTCCCTGAATAATTAATTGTAGTAGCTGGTACTTTTGTCCCCTCATTATATGTCCCAATAGTAAGCGCAAGTTCTTTTTCTTTCTGCATCCTTCGCAACACTTCCATGTTTGTCACTCTCTCTGTCCACGATATTCTCAGTATCCTGCGGTACATCCACATCTCGAATGCTTCTATTTTCCTTGTATCGATCTTTTTCAGTGTCCAAGCTTCCATTCCATAGAAAAGAACTGACAGCACGTAACATCTCATCAGGCGAATTTTAAGATTTAAACTTAGCTCTCTTCCGCATAAAACTGTTTTCATTTTGGTAAAAGTAGCTCTAGCTTTTTCTATTCTGATCTTGATTTCTTCAGAGTTGTCGTTGTTTTCATTAATCACAGTTCCCAGGTAATTATATTTTCTAACACGCTCAATTCTTTGATCATGTACGGTTATGTCAGAAAAATTTTGTGGAGATTTCGACACCATCATTATTTTTGTTTTTTTGATGTTAAGTGATAAACCGAACTTTTCGCTGCACTCTACTATTATGTTTATCAGTGTTTGGAGATCTTCCGGGGTTTCTGCTATTAATACTGTGTCATCAGCGTATCTCAAATTGTTTATTAAAGTGCCATTTATTTTAACTCCTATATCTTGGTCAGCATGGGCTCTGTTTATAATATCTTCTGAATATAAGTTAAACAAGGTTGGTGAAAGTATGCATCCCTGCCTTACGCCTTTTTTGATCTTGAGTTCTTCGGTTCTTTCCCGTTCTACTCTAATATTCGCCTTCTGGTTATAATAAATATTGAAAATAATTCTGAGGTCCCTTTTATCCAAGTTTTTCTCTACCAACAGTCTCATCAGGTGTTCGTGGCGAACTTTATCGAACTCCTTATTGTAGTCAATAAAGCACATATATATATATATATATATATATATATATATATATATATATATATATATATATATATATATATATATATATATATATATATATATATATATATATATATATATATATATATATATATCCTGGTTAACATTCAGGCATCTTTGGCACATGATATTAAGTGCAAATAGTGCTTCCCTTGTTCCAAACCCGTTTCGAAACCCGAACTGAGTATCACTGATGTCAGCGTCTAGTTTTTTGTGAATTCTTGTATGTATCACTTTAAGAAATACTTTTAGTGTGTGTCCCATTAAGCTTATTGTGCGATGGTCGGTGCACAGTTTTGCGTTTGTTTTCTTTGGAATAGTCACAAAAGTTGACAGAAGCCATTCCTTAGGTATTTCTCCCGTTTTATAAATGCAGTTAAAGAGGTCAACCAAAACATTTACTGTTTCATCTTCCACAAGCTTAAGAAGTTCCGATGGAAGTCCATCTGGACCCGGTGATTTGCCATTTTTCATTGTTTTTATAGCATATAGTATTTCTTTTTTAGAGATTTTTGGTCCTTCCTCACCTTGTATGTTACCAATATCATGATCCTCTCTTTCATCGGCAAAGAGTTCTTCTATATAATTCTTCCAGGTCGTAAGCTTTTCTTGTAGGTCAGTTATTATTTGTCCATTTGCGTTGTATAGCACATTGGGATGCTTCCTTTTTTGTATACCTGCCAATTCCTTTACCTTTTTATGTAGGTTAAACGTATCATGTTTTAATTGCAGTTCTTCAATTTCTTCACATTTTCTTTTGTAAAAGTTTTCTATCGCTGACCTTATTTCATCTCTAATTTGCTTGTGTATCTCGTTGTATTTTTGTTTGCATTTTCCCTTAAGCTGTCTTCGTTCCTCCATGAGACTTAAAATTTTCTCTGTCATCCATTCTTGTCTTTTTGTCGTATTTCCTCTGCTAAGGATATTCTGAGCGGGTTTTATTAGGGCTTCTTTTAAGTCTTGCCACTTGTTTTCCACGTGCGTGTTTGGTTCCTTTGTAGACAACATTCTTAGGTTACCATTTATCTGTTGCTTTAATTCTTCTTTGATTTTTGAGTTCTGTAAGCGGCTGGTATCTATGTAATCTGGTTTTACCCTTTGTGAAGGTTTCTTAAGTTTAATGCTTACACGCGCTATCAAGGGATTGTGGTCCGAGGAAACATCTGCGCCTGGGTACGCCTTAACCGATTTTATGCCGTTTTTGTATCTTTTATTTATCAACACAAAGTCTATTTGATTCCTAACTATTTTCTGTGCGTTATGTTGAGGTGATGTCGACGTATAAAGCCTTCTTTTGGGGAGTTTAAAAAATGTGTTTGAAATAATCATATCGTTTTCTTGGCAGAACTGTAACATTCGGTCTCCTCTCTCGTTCCTTAACCCGAGACCATAATTTCCTACATATTTGCCGCTTTTTCCTTCCCCAATTTTGGAATTAAAATCACCAAGGATAATTGTAACGTCTCTTGGCTTTATAGATTTTAGAACATGGTTAATTTGTTCATAGAATTCCTCAACCTCTTCATCTGATTTTTCTGCAGTAGGAGCATAGACCTGTATGATATTAAGATTTACAGTTTTTGTATGAAGTTGAAGGAATATTACTCTATCAGACACTGGTGTAAAGTTAATAACAGACTGCATCATTTTTTTTTGATACAACAATTGCTACTCCATATCTGTGGTGTGGGTCATTATTTCCTGAAAAATATATCATTCCGTTGTTTGTCGCGAAGCTGCCTGAACTCGACCACCTTGTATCGCTGATACCTAAAATATCGATATTTAACCTTTGCATCTCTCATATTCTTTTCACGCACACCTTATTTGCGCTACATAAATATGGAGCGACTAATACCATACTATCGGTGAGCGCATGCGCCAGGGAATGTAAAAATTCACCCTCGTGCCTAAAGAAGTATAACTTCAAAAATTTTTGCTTAGATGCCAGTATACGGTGGCGAATGGAAGCGTTGTATTTTCTCCTAACTTTAAAAAATTGTGTAAAGTAAATGTAAATGTGCGCAAATTCATCAAAAAATTTTAGCGTTACGCAGATGAAACGTTATGCGTTTACTCTGATTGGGTATTCCAATGACCTGTCAAAAATTATTCAATATGGCAGATGTGGGTAAACAAAAAATAAATGTGGTTTTTATTGTTGTGAGAACAGAGACAAAGGAAGTTTATAATATTGTAGTGACTTTTTAAATAGTTTTTAAAAGCAACATAGGGAGTGCATATTATAGATTTTCACTTCGGAAAAAATCAAACAATATAGAACTTTTTGTAATTTCATTAAGAAATGTAAAATAAACAACATATCAAAAGTTCTACTCGAGAAGTGGGTGCTTCATTTTTTATTAAACAATTGAACTGCGAAATTAGATGTTTTTTTTTTAAATAACTCCGAAAATATAAATTTTATAAAAAAACTGTTTTAATCATTGCAAAATTCAGAAAATTAAAAAAAACTTTTATAAAGATTTTTCTAAAATAAAATCTGTAGCTTCTATAATTTTTTATTTTTATCGCTAAAGTCACCCTTCTCACAAACATTGGAGCACTGTAAACTAGCGTACGGCGAAGTGCACGGTTGAGTTATTTTAATGTAATTCTTTAACTAATCGATCACATAAAACTTTACAAATTGGACATGAAAGAAGAATGATTAAGGTATCTTATGGTTATAATAAAAATAAATAAAATGTATGTGCATAAGTACGGTGTGGGCTGAAATTGAGACTTACATGAATTTTGTTTAAAAATGATTTAAAAATGTGTAACTAATACAATGTTTCTTATAAAACTCTAAATTTTGCACAACTTACCTTTCAAACATCTTACCAAACGATGTTTTATTAAAAAAAAAAATCTCATAATTTTAATTTTAATGATACGACGTCTCAAAAAATGTAATTTTTGAAAATTTCATAGTTTTACAGAAATAACACCATTTTAAGACGGTATTACTCAAGTTTGAACAGATATATTACAGTTGTTTTGTAGGTATTTTTTTAAGACTAGGATGTAGTATTTAAAATGCACTAAATTATTTTACTTTAGAAATGAAATACACTATTTATTTTTAAGAAAATTAAGAAAGATAACCAAAATGTAATACAAAAACCGAAAATTACCAGCTAAAAAAATATTTATACAAAGTGATCAAAACTTTTTTCTGTAAAACTTACCTAAAATACATTTAATAATAAGCTTCAACAATAATAAATGTTCAACAAAAAAATTATTAGCTCTTATACAGTAGATATGTCTGCGTAACTTGGAACATATTGAAAACTTTTTTGTTATCAGTCTTACGAAAAAAAGTTATTCTTTATAAAATACTCTGCATCGTATATAATCTAAGATTCAACCATCAAATATAAAATTTTATTAATTTTATACGAGGTATGTCAAAAAATATGAATTCCACTCAAGAGTAAAGTACCTTTATAATTCACAATATCGAAAATTGTTATTAAGAAAAGTTGTTTGGAATTAAAACATATGTTTCAGTGTTCAATAAGGCACTTAACTCTTAAGAAAAATTCATATTATTTACATACCTCGTATAAAACGAAAAAAGTTTGATATCTGATGGTTGTATCTTAGATTCTAGACAAGGTAGAGCATTTTATGAAGAATAACTTTTTTCGTAAAATTGATAATAAAAAACTTTTCCATGTGGCACCTAGCTACACAAACATACTGTATAAGAGCTTCTATATAAGAATTGTTAAATTGTAATGCTATATTCGGATTCAGCCTAACCAAAAACAAAATAGAAACATATTTGATCAAAGTAAAATGATGAATTCAACGATATTTTTAAAATTATTTATACAAAACAATTGTTATTGTTTAAACAATTAATAAACAATTAGCGGCCAAATCCGCGAGTAGAACTTTTTACTTTAACATGTATATAAACTAACAAAAAAGGTTTTACGAAAATATAAGCTTGTTTGAATTTTTCCGAAACAATGCATGTTTTCGTTCTAATTGCACTCCCCTAACAGGTAAACTGTAAATGTTTTAGTATTGTAATAAAAAAATTACATGCCTACATATTTGGAAAATGTAAAATATAGTAGGTAGTGCTTCGATGTACACAATTTGATTTCCAATAAAATTTCTACCAAACTTTCCTAGTCAAAAACACAATTATTTAATATTATTGTAGCATCAATGCCCTATAATGAAACTGAAATCCGTTTATCAAATTTCAATTTATCTCCGATGTAATGTTGTATGCCGAGAAAATTGTGAAATTATTCCGAGAATATTATTTAAATGAACTGAAAATGCCAAGTGGAGGTGTGATAAAGTAACTAGTGGAGGTAAGGCAATGTAAAGAAAAGAGCTGGAAAATCAACAGAATAAGCGTACGTGCTAAATACCGCCGGCAATAATTCCCATGATATTTTCATAACCGATTATTCGGGTATTATCGCGAAAATGGAGCTTTTAATATAGTAAGAATGTGTTTTATTATGACGTACAAAAATAGGCCAGGAGCTTGCACAGACTCGTATTATTATTTGCACTAAACCAAGCTTAAGTAAAATAAATGTGTGTTATTTTAATGTCAGGAGAGTTTAAAGATATGTGAAGTGAAAAAGACAGTTTATGATTTCTTTTGATTCAGAGGCGATGTACTATCTCCAGACAGCTGTTTCTGTGTTACGACTTCATCGGTGGAGCTGCATGCCTCTGAAGCAAAGCGAAACCAGACTGTCTATGTTATGTGGAATTTTAAAGATCGTTTAAAATCCACTTTGGGACGCAATCAGCGATATCTCTTAATAGCACTTAATAGTGCAGTCACTGAAGGTGGATATGAGCTATTACCTCCGATTTCGTCGAACCTCCATCGATTTTCATGAAAATTGGTGAGTGCTTAGAGGATACCTCAAGGAACAAAAGTGACATAGTGCTAACTTGCGCTTTTATTCTGGGGGTGGATACCGCCCCTTCTCGGAGGTGAAAATTATTTTATTAAAAATAACCCCATAAACCGATAGAGGGACAAATTATAAACAAAATCTTTTATATTAGGTTTTTGAAATAAATGAATACTTTTTGAGTTATTAAAGATCAAAAATTTTAATTTTTCGTGGAAAAATTCCATGTTTTAAAGCGGTTTTTCATAAATAACTCAAAAACTACAAGTTTTTACTAAAAAGTTATAATTACCAAAATTGAAGATAATAAAACAAAAAATCAATTTATTGTCTGATAAATCTTTTATTAATAACTTAAAGTGAGTTATAGAAAACTAAATGTATATTTTTTTCGGATAGTACTCAAATTTACGTATTCAAGCTTAAGTAACGGGAAAACGATGCATTTATAACATAAACTTACTAAATATTTGTCAAAGCACTCAGAAATATCTATCAAATGAGCTGCCGGAGAACTTGATACCAATAAAATTTATTTCCAAAAATGTTTAAAAATTTATGCTCCAAAAAGTTTTCAAAAAAATTTATTGCTTTCTTTTAAAATAACTCCATTAATTTTTAAGATATCAGGTCCGTCTTATTACTGTTTGAAAGGTAACTTCAAGTGCTTTAAAATAATATTACTTTAATCTTTTAAATCCCTTAGTTTCTTAAAGAAAAAGGTTAAAGGGCCCTTATTACATGGCTCTCGCCGTAAAATTGAGGCTTCAAACGTTTTTATCTCGGCTATTGTTTATGTCACATGAATACTAAAATCAGTAAAACATTTGCTAAAGAAAAAACTAAAATTTGGTTCTATATAATTTTGTACGTATACAAAGTATTTTGGAGTTGTTATCAAAAGAAAAATGAAAATTACGAAAATTTTAAATATCCTGATTTTTTAAATCATACTTTTTTTTTCAAAAATATGCATTCTAAACCAGTAAAAATTTTTGAGATCATTACTTACGCTAAAATAAAGAGTGTCTTATAGGGATTGCTGTAAATTTTAACTTTTGTGGAAATGGCACATGTTTTATTTTTCACTTTTTCCTAAAAAAATCGAAAGGGTTCTTTTATTTTCACCATAACTTGCTAAATTGTGGCGCTAGAAACTTCTTCTAAAGCTCATTTGATAGGCTTTGATAAGTACTTTGACAAGTGTTTAATAAGTATATGTTATAAAATGCACCGTTTTCCAGTTATTTAAGCTTGAATACTCGAAAATATATACAGGGTGTAACAAAAATACAGGTCAAAAATTTAATCACATATTCTGGGACTAAAAATAGTTCGATTGAACCTAACTTACCTTAGTACAAATGTGCACATAAAAAAAGTTACAGCCCTTTAAAATTACAAAATAAAAATCGATTTTTTCCAATATATCGAAACCTGTTAGAAATATTTTATTGAAAATGGAGATATGGCATTCTTATGGCAGTAGTATCGGAAAAAATAAATTATAGTGTAATTTAGACACCCCATAAAAATTTTATGGGGGTTTGTTCCTTTAAACCCCCCCAAACTTTTGTCTACGTTCAAATTTAATTATTATTGTAGTACCACTAGTTAAACACAATGTTTTAAAAACTTTTTTGCCTCTTAGTACTTTTTCGAAAAGTCGAGTTTTTATCGAGATATTTTGAATATTTGTCAAATCCACCACATATTTGTATATGGTTAAGTACGATTATTAGTCCATTCTTTCACGGTTTTTGCTCTAAATTTTAAAATTTTAAAGAACCGCTCGAATTGACATGAAATTTGGCATACGTATAGCTTACATGTCAAAGAAAAAAAGTGATATTGTGCCGATGTGTGCTTTTGCCCTGGGGATGACTTTCACCCCCTCTTAGGGGTGAAAAAATATTCGTCCAAAGTAAGTACGGAAATGGATAAACTGACTACTTCTAAGTAACTTTTGCTTTATAGAGTTTTTTCACTAAGTCAATATTTTTCGAGTTATTTGCGAGAGAATATGTTCATTTTTCAACAAAATAACCACACTTTTAGACGGTTTTTCGCAAATACTCAAAAAGTAAGTATTTTGTCAAAAAAAAAAACGTTCTTAGCAAAAATATAGCCTATAAAAAAGTAAAAAAAAAATGGTGTACGCGTCAGGTCTCTGGATCTCGTAGAACCAGAGTTATAGCCAATGAAAAATAGATTCATATTCACCAAATGTCAAATAGAATATTTCGTCGTGGAATATCCAAAAAATTAAGCACTTTTTGGGGAAAACCCATTATAACTTTTTTAAAGTGTTTAAAAAAATCTTTATTTCTGTTTTTACAAAAAGTTTCTAACATTAAATTGAGGCAAGTTACGCTCAAAATAAAGTTGGTAACTTTTGTTTTTGCAAAAAAAAATCGGCAAGACCACCCCTAATTAGCAACTTAAATGAAATTAATCGTTACCGCTACACAAATTATTTTACTTATGTTGTGTTTATATGATCTGTAAGTTTCATCGATTTAAAGTGCTTATTTTTGAAAAAATTTGGTTTCAAAGTAAAATTTTTAAAAATTTAAATTTTGAAAAATATGCTTCTTTTTAAAAATAACTTAAAAATTGTTAGAGATACCAAAAATCTCGAAAAACAAAAAAGGTCAGATTTGATTTTCTGAATATCATGTATTTTTTTGTTTTTCTGTTAGACAAAAATTGATTAAAATTTGGTGTTTCTAAATTTGCATACATTCGTGATCAGTGACTGGTTCAACCCATTTTAACTGCAGCCCTTTCAATAATAAGGACTTTGAACCGATGAAACTTACAGATCATATAAACAATATATACACGAGTCAAGAAACTTGTGAAGTCGTAACGATTAAGTTCATTTAAGATACTAATTAGGGGGTGACTTTCTCGATTTTTTTACCAAAACCAAAAGGGCCTAACTTTATTTTGAGCGTAACTTGTTTAATTTTGATGCTAGAATTTTTTTTTATAAAACAAAAATGAAGCTTTTTTTAAACACTTTAAATAAGTTGTAATGAGTTTTCCCCGAAATGGGCTTCATTTTTGGTTATTTCACGTTAAAGTATTCCATTTGGAATTTGACGAATATGAACCTATTTTTCATTAGTTATAACTCTGCTTCTACTAGGTGTAGAGACGTGAAATATATACCATTTTTTTAAATTTTTTACAGGCTATATTTTTACTACGAACGTTTTTTCGACAAAATACTTACTATTTGAGTTATTTGCGAAAAACAGTCTAAAAGAGTGGTTATTTTGTTGAGAAAATGAACATATTCACTGCCAAATAACTCTAAAAGTATTGACTTAGTGAAAAAACTCTATGGAGCAAAAGTTACTTAAAATTAGCCAGTTTATCCATTTCCTGACTTTGTTTGGACGAATATTTTTTCACCCCCAAGAGGGGGTGAAAACCACCCCCAGGGCAAAAGCACATATCGGCGCAATATCACTTTTTTCTTTGACTTGTTAGCTATGTGTATGCCAAATTTCATGTCAATCCAAGCGGTTCTTTAAAATTTAGAGGTTTTGCAATATTTTACCGTTAAAGAACGGACTATATGGAGATTTGGTAATATTAAAAAAATTTATTTATGATTTACATTTTTAGGTATATTTTGAACCATATTAAAAAGGAAGCCACGTCTCGATAAAAGATGCTTTATCAAAAAAATACAAAGAGACAAAAAAGTTTTAAAAACACTGTGTTTAACTAATGGTATCGCAGCAATAGTTTAATTGGAACGTACACAATCATTTGGGGGGTTTAAAGGAACAAAACCCCGATAAAATTTTTATGTAAACATATTAAAAAAGAAGCCGCAACTCGATAAAAACTGCCTTATCGAAAAAATATTAAGTGCCAAAAAAGTTGTAAAAATATTTAATTTAACTAATAGTACCACAATAATAAATTAATTGGAACGTACACAAAAGTTTGGGGGGGTCTAAGTGAACCAAACCCCCATAAAATTTTTATGGGGTGAACAAATTTCACTATCATTTTTGTATAAGTTATTCCTGCCACAAGAATGCCACATGCCCATTTTCAATAAAAAATATCTAACAGTTTTTGATATATTCAAAAAAATCGATTTCCATTTTGTAATTTCAAAGGGATGTAACTTTTTTTATGTGCATATTTGTACGAAGGTATGTTAGGTTCATTCGAACTATTTTTGGTCCCAGAACATGTGATTTAATTTATGACCTCTATTTTTGTTACACCCTGTATAAATACTTGAAAATATACAGTTAATTGTCTATAACCCACTTTGATTTAATATTCAATGGTTTTTCAAGTAAGGAACATATTCATTATTGTATTATCTTCAATTTTGGTAATGATAACCTTTTTGTAGAAACTTATAGTTTTTGAGTTATTTACGAAAAACCACTTTAAAACTTGCATTTTTTCACGAAAAATTAAAAATTTTTGATCTTGAATACCTCAAAAAGTATCGGTTTATTTTAGTAACTATATATAAAATAAATTACTTATAATTTACCCCTCTATCGATTTCTGGGGTTATTTTTAACAAAATAATTTTCACCCCAGATAAGGGTGGTATCCACCCCCATGACAAAAGCGCTAGTTGGCACCATGTCACCTTTGTTCAATGAGGTCTCTTCTAACTACTCACCAACTTTCGTAAAAATCGATGGAGGTTCAACGAAATTGGAGGTGAAAACCTTCAGTTATAGTCCAGGTTAATAAGGATTTTTCCATGACACTTGAACAGCCAGGTTACTGAAGCGTTTTTTCGACAGGTAATACCTATAAGAGCAAATTGTAACTATTTCCTGCTTAGGATCTGGCGGCCATTTTTATTTATAAACAATTAAGTGTCAAAAAATGGCATTTTTCACTTTTTTTTCAAATCAATCAAAAACAGGGAAACTTATGGTTTTTTTAGTACAAATATCTTACAAATTATGGAAAAAGCTTTAAAATGACGTATTACAAAGTTTGATATACTCATTTATTGTTAATATAATTGCGAAAAAAGGCCGGAATTGCAAAAAAAATATTTTCGCAATAACTGTTGAAAAAATTAGTGTACAGCTTTGAAATTTTTGTCAAATAAGGGTTCTTTGGTGCTTAATATGTGATAAAAATTTCAAAGCGATTCATTCAATTGTTTAAATTTTATTCAAATTGTTTATCCCATAGAGCATTTTTTTTTGCAATAAAATAAGTCAGAAGAAAATGACGTTAGAACCATTCCACAGGTGTCAAATGAAAGAGCATGAGCCATATTTTCAACTTGGTTTAAAAAAGTGAATAAAAAATGCATTTATTAGTAATAAATAATTATGAAAAAGTATCGTAAATCTTTCCTTATAAACTTTTTATTTTGTTATATAAGAAATTATACATATTTATTACAATTTTTTATCAATTAAAATATAGATTACATTACTTGTTAGTTGTGCACTTAAAACAGGGCAAAAAAGTAAATTTTTTTGGAAAAAGATATTCAAAAATTTTATAAAGAAAAATTGACGGTACTTTGCATAATTATTTATTACTAATAAATGCATTTTTTATTCACTCTTTTAAACCACGTTGAAAACGTAGCTCATGCTCTTTCATTTGACACCTGTGGAATGGTTCTAAGGTCATTTTTTTTCTGACTTATGTTATTACAAAAAAATGGTCTCTGGGATAGACAATTTGAATAAAATTTAAACAATTGAATGAATCGCTTTGAAATTTCTAATGTTGTTCTGAAGCTATTTTCTTGTGGCATTTTTACAATTTTAACTATTTAATGGGAAATAAGCCACAATATTATTAAAAAATGATTTTTATTAACGTTTCGACGCCCAAATCGGGTGCCGTTGTCAAAATACAAAATACTACTAACATAAACAAAAATGTTGTTGCTTAGTAAAAAAATTCTTCTAATAATTTATTTAATTTGACTCATTTATATCGGCAATTCAGATACATATGATACATTTTAAAGTAGAAGACTTTAAAATGATGTTGCCAATATTTATGAGTTGCGTTCCTGGGACGATTTTACTGAAAGATAGTTCATTCGATTACTTGAAATCAACCCCACCTCAAGAATATCCGTCACAAAAAAATCATAGCATGTGATCTGTCTTTAAAAAGAAAACCACATGCAACGGTGACATTAAAATTCTCGCGTTGGAGATCTCATAGTAAATCACGAGGGAAAACCAGGAAAAACCTCGTGATACTATCCCGACATCGTAAGTATTTGGTCTTACATTTAATTTACTCTCAAAATTAATACCAAATTCTGACTTTACTATAATTTTGTTTAAATTATAAATAATATCAATAATACATGGATATATAAGTAATACTAAAATATAAAATATGTACTAGTTAAAATCGAAACATTAATAAAAATCATTTTTTAATAATACTGTGGCTTATTTCCCATTAAATAGTTAAAATTGAAATTTTTGTCACATATTAAGCACCAAAGAAGCTTTTTCCATAATCTTGAAGATATTTGTACTAAAAAAATCATAAGTTTCACTGTTTCCGTTGATTTGAAAAAAAAGGGAGAAATGCCATTTTTTGACAGTTAATTGTTTATAAATAAAAATTGCCGCCAGATCCTACGCAGAAAATAGTTATAATTTGTTACTATAGGTATTACCTGTCGAAAAAACGCTTCAGTGCCCTGGCTGCTGAAGTGTCACGAACAGGGTATATTTTTGTCTTATTACCCTGGCCTATTACTGCACTATAAATATAATCGAAAAGTCTCAGATACAGAATTCACCATTATAATAAAAATTAAAATGGTAAATAATTATTTAAATCTGAAAACTTTTCTTGTTGGAACTTCTTTCTGGTACATCGATAATCTGTGACTTTTACAATTTATAAGACAACAGACGACGAATAATGAAAGCGAAGAGGACTCTACAATATGCAGTCACATTCCACTTTCATTACCATTTCGTTACTTATTTACCATTTTAATTTTAATTATATTGGTGAATTCTGTATCTGAGACCTTTCGCTTTTATTTAAAAGATGTCGCTGATTGCGTCCCAAAGTGGATTTTAAACGATCTTTAAAACTTCATATAAAATATACAGTTTTGTTTAATTTTGCTTCAGAGGCATGCATGCAGCTCCACCGATGAAGTCGTAAAACAGAAACGGCTGTCTGGAGATAGTACATCGCCTCTAAATCGAAAGGAAACATAGACTGTCTTTTTCACTTCTATCTTTACTCAGATTTTAGTACTAGGAACTTTCTTTCTGATCGTTTTTACTTAGACGATTGAAATCGGAATGTGACTTCATATTGCAGAGTCCTTTTCGCTTTCTTTGTTCGTCGTCTGTTGTCTTATAAATTTTAAAAGTCACAAAGTAAGGATGTACCATAAAGAAGTTCCAACAAGAAAAGTTTTCAGATTTAAATAATTATTTACCATTTTAATTTTTAGTATAATGGTGAATTCTGTATCTGAAACTTTTCGCTTTTATTAAAGAGATGTCGCTGATTGCGTCCTTAAGTGGATTTTAAACGATCTTATGTAAATTTTATGTACCCACAATTATTCATGTAGAAGTGATTAAGCTGTTCCTCTGAGCAATCCAGGTGACTAAAGATTATGAATTCAAATATAGAGTTCTCATAAATATACAGTAAATAGAATATTTTTGAACTGATTTAAGTGATAATGATGATTGATGGATTCAACCGTTGCTTGATGGAAATTAATTTTATCGTTACCTCGAGAAACTCATAACGTAATAAAATCTTTTTGAATTTTTTATTACACATGATTCAACGACGAGTTCTAATGTCCACTGCAAACTCCATATGTTTTTGGAGGTGCCTGTAAAAGATTATCACTGCTGGATTATTAAATAGACAAATAAATAACTAACTAAATAAATAAATAAATAGATAAATAAATAATATTTTGTGTATTGTATCGTTGTCGTCAGTACCGGCGCTAGGGTATAAGGCGCCCGCCTGCAAAACTAGCATAGGCGCCCTTCGGTTTCTTTTAAATTAGTATTTTGTATAGCATCAGCAGAAAAAAGCACATTTTGGCGCCCCTAAATAGGGGCGCCCGCCTGCAGTGCATCCCTTGCAGGCCCGTTATCGCCGGCCCTGGTTGTCGTGTTTGAGTCACACATCTTCCTTTATTTATCACTACTTATCGATATAATATTTATTTGGTCAAAACATTATCAAACTAAAATTTATCAACTACATTACTAGTCCTGTCGCCAGGGGGGTGCAACGGCCTCCTTTATTCAGATAGACTTACCCAAGTTTTTTGATGTATTTTGACCCGCAGAATACGAATTTTTTGGCTAACAGTTGATCCGGATGTCCATAAGATTGATATAAACAAAGAACTTGAGGAATTACACCACAGCGATTTTTCGCAAAACAAAACATTTTTTTGTATTTTTTTGGGTCATTCTAAGCAAAAAATTTTCTTATAAGTTTTTTCGTAGGATGCATAGTTTTCGAGATAAACGCGGTTGAACTTTCAATAAAACAATATGAAAAAAATTTTTTTAAGAAACGCTTTTATTTAGTTATGAGTGACTAAAAGTTAAAATATAAAAAAATCAACCAAAAAGCAAAAAAAAATCAAACTCGACGGATTATTCGAAAAAAACGTTCGTTAAAAAAAATGAAAAAATCTAACACATTCGTTAAAGAAAAGCGTGGGGGCGAAAACCGTTTATTCGATGAAGACGCGCCCCACGCTTTTCTTTAACGAATTTGTTAGATTTTTTCATTTTTTTAACGAACGTTTTTTTCAAATAATCCGTCGAGTTTGATTTTTTTTTGCTTTTTGGTTGATTTTTTTATATTTTAACTTTTAGTCACTCATAACTAAATAAAATCGTTTCTTAAAAAAATTTTTGAAGTTATACTTCTTTACCGGCGATAGAGGGTGAATTTTTATATGGTAAAACCTAGCGACCGGGCGCATGCGCATTATAACTTTGTTCTGATTGGATGTTCAAATGACATGTCAAAAATTATTCAATATGGCGGCTGTGGCACAGCTGTAGTTAGATTATTTATGGTTGTTGCGTTTTAAAATTTGTGTGAAAAGAAACAACAAACAAAAGTTAGTTAATAGTTATACTGCCTTTTTAAATAGTTTTCATATACCTATATTTTTGGACTTTTGGACTATTTTGGACAAGGAAAACTCATTCTAATTTGGTAAGTACCTAGTTTTTATTATAATCATATTGTAATTATACATTTGGATTAGGTTGAAATACATACATTTATTTTCTCAAGAATGCGGATTTTAGAGAGAAATCCCAAATTAGGTTCGATTTTTATTTTTAAATTATGATTTTTTGGCGTAGATTTATTTATCTAGTAGGTATGTAATGCTTCGATTTACATACTTAATTTGATTACCAACAAAAGTTCTACCAATCTTCATCTAATATATGGTTTTCTTACTGTTTTGTTATATTTTTATATTTTCTTCCACAAAATTTAAACTACATAAATTAATTTTCAAAACAACTGTCAAACTGTAAAACGTTCAGTTACCGTATTTTTCCACATTATAAATAATGTGGGATTGGACGAGCGAGTCTACGCTTCGATTACGAATCAAACCGCCACGAAATTCACGGGTTCAATTCCCGATGCAAGTTTTATTTTTTTATTTTTTTATGCATGTTATGATTGTAAGTATATTTGTTATATAATTTTTTTTTCAGAAAATGCGTATTTAAAATTTTTGCCAACAATTATTATCGTTCAGAAATCATTTTTTCTTTGTGGCATTTTTCAATGTGTTTGTGTGCGTTTTATTCTTTTATTTTTTAAATTTTTGGTATTGTCTTAAAAATCACATAATATGTAGTAGAAGTATAACTTCTTACGTGCGTACAAAGTACACACACATTCTTGTTTCATATTGTTTTATTTTTACTTTTTAGTCTTACACTTTTCAAACTTTAAAATATATCGTCATGTTTAAAAAAAGGATATAGGTATATGACAGATACCTTTTTTGCTTTTATTTTAACTTTTGATACATACATTCTACATTTTCTGTAATTTCTTTATGTATACACCGTTTATAGGCGTCAACGCCCTTCCGGTAGGGATCTATGGAGGAGTGTCACCGAGCCGCAAGCCCTTATCCCTTGCCGTACTGCTCCTCCATAGGCCGATCAGACACCAGCTTATTCCAGACCAAGTCGTAGATTCTTTTTAGAATTTTAGACTACGACGTCAGCCTTTTTATTTTTCTATTCACCGGGCTGGGGCACGAACCTCGATCGTCTCGACCGCATATCCACTATAGATTGTCAATCGTGCGCCTCAGTCCGCTTGGCTAATCTGATCGACTGTAATTTCTTTATACATTTCTTAAATCAAAATCATTATTTACGACTATTACAGTTTTCGCAGTATTTCCATCTCTTGTAATACTTCACTACTGCACGGTGTAGACGCTGTTCATTTCTCGCAATGCAGTTCTTCGATGCGCAAGCCGTCTAAAGGTACGTATCCATACAAGAGTAAACCTCGCTCGGTGTAGTAGCTCCACTTAGTGGATACGTCGGTGATCGCCGCTTGGCGCGTACACTCTTCGTTTCAACCGGTTTGTATGGTTTATATGTAAGGGACCGCATGCTGTATCCATTTGAGCAGCTACACCAAGCGGGGTTGACCCTTGTATGGATACGTACCTTAATGATCGCACTCGGCTCAATGAAACGTTAGCTTTGCAGGCTCAATGCAGGCTTTTAAGCCTGTCCTTACGCAAACCCTTTCGGGCCCAAGTTCACGAGAGCGCAGCGTAGTGAACAGTCGAACCTTGAATTTTATGGACAGCCGAAGCCCACGACAATACTAAGGGCAGCATTCGTCCCTCTGCGGTGCCATAACTTTTTTTCGCTGAAAACTGGATAGAAATCGGACAGAAACTGGATAGATTTGAAACTTTATTTTTTAAATATGAAGCATAACGTAAATAAAAAACGTAAAAAGTGAAACTATGTATAGTTCATATAATTAGATACAATCTGTAAAAGTTTCAAGTTTCTACATTGTAAAAAACAAGAGAATTTAAGCATTTTCCATTAAAACCGTTTTTTTATTTAAACAATTAATAAACATAAAAAAAAAATTTTTTGATCGACTATCCGTGTACTGTTCCCGCGAATCCATATGTCTGCAAGATTTCATTCATTTCCATTGAAGAAAAGGTAGTCAAATTAACGTCTAAAAATTTGACGCAAACGATTGAACTAAATAAAAGCGTTTAAAGAAACCAAAAATTGCAATTTTTGAACCCGAATAACTTTTGATTAAAAAATAAAATACCAATTATGCTTACCGCACTTGAAAGTTCACTTCAAATTCTATCGGTTTTGATTATTTGCATTGCTAAAAATTAATTTTTTTTATTGTTAAACAAAGTTATAAACACATAGTGCTTGAGTGATGTTTTAAATGTCTCATCTCTCATTTAAAATCGAACGAGTAGGCGCGCATACAAACATACATGCATTAAAACGCAATTTGTTTATAGCTTTTTTTGACAATAAAAGAATTAATTTTTAACAATGCAAATAATCAAAATCGGTATACGTTGACTTGAGCTTCCAAATGCGGTAAGCAGAATTGCTATTTTATTTCTTAATCAAAAGTTATTCGCGTTCAAAAATTGTAATTTTTCGACTTTTTGCATAGTTATTGAAGAAATACAAAAAAATGTTTTGTTTTGCGAAAAATCGCTGTTATGTAATTCCTCAAGTTCTTTGTTTATAACAATCTTATCGACATCCGGATCAACTATTACCCAAAAAATACGTGTTCTACGGGTCAAAATACATAAAAAACTTGGGTAATTCCATCTGAAAAAAGGAGGCCCTTGTACGCACCCTGGCGACACGACTATACCGAATAAGACAAACAAAAAGGTAATTATGTGTCTAGCGTAAACTGCCAACTAAAAGAAAAATAACATATTTTTTTGGAACATAATATGTATATTATGTTTTCTTCATATTTTCATTCGAATGAAAAGTAGTACAAGTATTATGAGTGTATAGTATATATAAATTTAGGTATTTGTTACCTTTCGCCAGCGAAAGTATTTTGTTACGCAATATTTCCTCCTCGCACTCTCCCCTATCCAACAAAATGTCAGTAGTGACGTATTTCAAAAATGCAGAAATAGAATACAGGCATTTAAGCACGGAGGGGCGAATAAAAGCCGCGTTCTGGAAAGCTAAAATGTCATCCTCCTTCAATTCGATCGACATTTAATACGGAAAGTGTGACCTCTCCATTGGTAAAGTGTACAGAATTAGGGGAGTATTCTTGTAAAGTTGGATTTATGTAAACAAATCATCTCTCTATAATTATAGGGTGTCAGCTAAAAGCAACGCCTCAGATTTTAGCAAGTCAGGATAATTTATATCGTTATTATTCTACGTATAGAAACTCTAAAAGACATAAAAAAT
The DNA here is from genome assembly GCF_917563875.1 of Diabrotica virgifera virgifera. Classification (NCBI taxonomy): domain Eukaryota; kingdom Metazoa; phylum Arthropoda; class Insecta; order Coleoptera; family Chrysomelidae; genus Diabrotica; species Diabrotica virgifera. Next base: position 7,442,482 of record NC_065446.1, read on the forward strand.
TTAATATAAATTAATCCTATTACCTTAATATAGAAAATGTAGTCACACTATTATTACTACACTATCACTAACACTATTATTTGATTTTTGATTTGATTCAAATCGGTTCTCTTGCCATCCCCCGACACTTGTTTGTAGGTCTACCTGTTATCAAGAGGGCTTTGCAAGAAGACCGATCTGAATCGAAACGCCCGTTCTGCTCGGTCTAAATATTGAAATATTTATACCGGAGTATGGTTAGAACGACCTCTAACGGGGAACGATGAAATTGTTGAAATTAATTTCGTAATAAACATTACAATATAACGTAAACCAGCTCAAATAGCTGGGCTTACAGATAACTGAGAATGACAGCGTGGAGGAAAAATACGGAAACGATAATGCTGGCTAACAAAGCTACTTCTCCCTGTCGCAGGTATTTGGATCTAAGAACATCCATAGGAAAGTGAAGTTCAATATATATAAAACTAAAATACGACTAATAGCATACAATAAACCTTTTCAGTACTTTCTAAAGAAAGATATTGAGAAGGATATTAGGGACCCATCATCATCATCATCACTATCAATTCTATATCATTTTGTCTCAAACTCCAAACTTTATCAAAGGTACTCTTGTATGTAAAATGACAGTATTCATCATCATCAATGGTGCTACAGTCCTATAAAAGAGCCTCGACCTTCCCAAGTCTATTACGCTAGTCAGTCCTATCCATTGCCAACCGTTGTCAGTTTGCTGCGCCTATTTTTCTCCCATCCCTATCCACACCATCCTTCCATCTGAGTTTTGGCCTACTCCTATTTCTACTTCCAACAGGTTGTGACATAAGGATTCTTCTAGGCGTGCTGTTCTGCTGTGATCTTTCTAGATGTCCTGCCCATCTTAGTCTTCCTATTCTTATAAGAGATACTACGTCTTTACCACCAAATTTTTGTTTATATCTGTGGTATACCTCGTAATTGTACCTCCTCCTCCAAACACCATTTTCACAGATGCCACCGAATATTCCTCTCAGTATCCTTTGTTCAAATGTAAGAAGGAGATTTTCATCTGCTTTGGAGATGGTCCATGTCTCCGATCCATATGTTAACACTGGTTATATGAGGGTTTTATATATGGTTATTTTTGTTTTTTGACTTAAGTTTCTCATTCTCATATATCTACTCAGTCCAAAATAGCATTTGTTTGCTAGGATTATCCTTCGCTTAATTTCTTCCGTCATAACGTTCTCCTTGGTGATCAGAGAGCCTAAGTATGTGAATTTGTCCACTACTTCAAAGGTAGAGTTATCAACCTTGAATTAGTGACCGATGTTTCTGGCTCTATTGTTGGGTGTTGATGCCATCATCTTAGTTTTCTCCTCGTTTACTTGCAGGCCCATATTTTTTGAGGCATTTGAGAAGGTGGTATACATTTCTCCTAGCTTGCGTGTTGTGCGGGCAACTAGGTCCACGTCATCTGCATATGCCAAAATTTGGGATAATTTATTAAAAATACTCCCTCTGTTGTCTATTCGGGCATCTCTAACCGCTTTTTCCACAGCTATGTTGAAAAGGAGACACGCCAGCGCATGTCCCTGTCGCAACTCAACATGTGCTTCAAACGCCTGTGATTGTTCGGCCTGTATTTCAATTTTCTTTACGCATTGTAGCCTTAACCAATCTTATCAGTTTATTAGGGATGTGAATTTCATCCATGGCTTCATACAATTTATTTCTTAGGACACTATCATAGGCCGGTATCGGTATTCGGTATCTTCTGGCATGGTGTTAAATCAATTTGGATTACATCAAGTAATTTTTATGTAAATGTAAACATGACAGTTCGAAAAATTTTTTTTTCGAACTGTAATGTTTACAGGATATACATAAAAATTACTTGATGTAATCCAAATTGATTTAACACCATGCCAGAAGATACCGAACAAGGAAAAGAACATAATGATGCAAATACAGAACAAGGCACATCCGCTGATCAACCTTGGTATAAAACAATTTTTGACACCTATAAAGAATATATAAAGAAGACTTGTTCGGTAATTTCAATGCCTACATAATAAAATTATTTTTTTCAAGTTAATTGCGGCTTATTTCACATCTAAATATTTATTTATTTAATATTTATTGTGTTTCTGCCTTTCGATGTATACCTACAAACAGAAAATATCTACTAAATAACCGACTCAAAAAAAAAATGTTTGTTGACCAGTGTAATTGGTGACCCCGGCTGTATATAATATTTTAGACGAATTGTACACGCTACTGTTCTTTATATATTGCGCGATATTCACTTTCGTACAAAGTAACTTTTTAGGAGATATTGTCAGTTATTGCATTAACAAGAAATTCCTAAAATTCCATAAAGTAGTTATACTCTCACGCCATCTCGCTGTATTTTTGCTCGTTTTGCTCAAGTCTTCAGGGTAATAACTGGGCCATCAAATAAACTTTTACTTTTAAGTTAAACCTCAAGAGGGGTCATAAAACCCTTAAAAAGTTTTTACGGCCCTTCTACATTACCTTTATTTACGTTGAATTTTTTATTGAATAGAGAGGTGATTATTTTTTAGAAGATATAACTGGTTTTAATATTAATTACTAAATTAAAACCTAATGTTACAATAACGAATAGAGATGAGTTTTAAAATAAATATAATGTACTTATTCTATACTTTATAATAAAACACATCTGCAAATTGAAACAGTATAGATCTAATAACAAATCCAAGAAACCCTGGATGATTTAGTGGGTTTGTTTACAACTTTTATTATCTAGTAATGAAAGTTCTGTGAATTTCTGTGTGGAAGACACCAGATTGAATTAGACGGGAAACAAGTTCTGAATAATATTAGCTGGACACACAGGGATATACATATTATAGAAAAGGAAAATTATTTATTTAACCATAATGTTGGAGTCATCATCATCATTGACTCTACAATCCATAGGTCTTGGCCTGTTCCAGAATCAGCTTCCATTCCTTCCTACTTTTCTCACCGCAGCCTGTTTATTTTGATAGATCTACCAATACTAGGCTCACTATAAATATGGTAAAACTCAAAATTATAGTAGTCCAGGAAATAAGATTTTTCTCGTGACACATCCCCCTCCAGGCCGAAACCAAATTTTTTAGTGGTATGGACATCTATGTATATTAATAACCTATGTGTTTCCTGCAGGCGATTTTGATGATATACATACATAGTTATAAACAAATAAAGATCAAAAAACGGTAAATTTTCGCTTTTTTCGTCTATTCCTAAAAAGCGAAGCATTCTAAACAAATTTGAGAATAAGAAACTCAAAAATCATATAAAAAACTTCAATATGGCGTTCGCTGAATATGTTTATCCTTATTTGTTGCTTAGAAAATTGCAAAATAAGTCATAAATTTTGAGATTTTATAAATGTTCATAACTTATGTAAAAATTAAGTTAGAACCTTCTTATTACACGGAATGCTGAGACTTCTTGTACTTAAATTATATTTTAAATTTTAAAGCAATTTTTTAAAAACATGTCGATTTTTTGCTTACTTATAAACAATTAGGATAACTTTTTAACCGTTACCCGTAGAAAAATTATTTTTTCATATTTAGAAAGACTAAATTTTTATACACATTTGGAAAGAAACACAATTGTCCTAGGACAATTAGGGACGAAGTTAGCCCCCCTCCTTTTTTTTAAATCACATGTCCTTGCAAAATAATTTTTCAATATTTAGAATTATTTTCTGTCATTTTTTTAATTAAATTTATAGTGTAAATTTTCGTCTTTCATAAACTATCCAAAGTATTACTGAGACTTCATCATTTTCTGACTTATAGTGTTGCAAAAAAATTAATTTGGGATAAACAAATTAAATCACTTTTAAACTATTTGACTAATTGTTTTGAAATTTAGGGTATGATTTAAGCACCAGAAGTCTCAGCATTTCGTGTAAAAAGAAGGTTCTAAGGTAATTTTTACATGATTTATGAATATTTATAAAAACTCAAAATTTATGATTTATTTTGCAATTTTCTAAGCAACCAATAAGGATAGACATATTTAGCAAACGCCAGATTGAAGTTTTTTATACGATTTATGAGTCTCTTTCTCTCAAATTTGTTTAAAATCCTTAATATTCTATTTACCGATTTTTGATCTTCATTTGTTTATAACTATGTATATCATCAAAATCGGCTGCAGGAAACATATAGGTTATTAATAGGCTATTGATTATATTCAAAATAAGATAGCTAAAAGGAACTACAACGTTAACGGGGTTTTATTATTTGATATGGTCAATGAACATCTATATACGAAAAAACCGCGGAGTACTACCATGTAAAGGGGTGCGTTTTTGAGAAACGGGTGAATTAGTCCCTGGGCACAGGTTACATTAGGGTGAGTTGTATGCACTTTTGGTACAAATACGTCTACATAAAAATTGTTCCTGGTTAAATTTCCTATCTAAATATAACTTTTTAAAGTCAAAGATACTTTTTTTTACAAAAATATATTCAAAATAAAAAGCACAAAGAAACCCTAAAGAAAGAAATTTTGTTTTTTGTCCCATAACTTTTGTCCTCGGGGATATAGGTATAGATATTGCTTCACAGAAAAAGAACTTGCATATTTTGTCTTTAAAATTATGTTTGGTAGAGGTCATTAGGATTTACAGTTTTTGAAATATGATTTTTTAAAGTTCGCCACTCACAGCATTTTTGGGCAATTTTCCTTGTTATTTCGCAAATATTGTTCTGTAACTTTTTTCTACGTAACTATAGGTATATGCAATGGTACACGTAATATGAATAGAAATCAATTACCTTTAAAATGATTTACAGTATAACGTTGTACGACTTTTTTTAAGAGATTATGGTTTTTCAAGGTTTATACTGTTAACAATTTTTTTATAATATAACATAAAAATAAAATAAAATTATTATATAATATATTATATTATTATATAATACCTAATATAAAAAATATATTATTTTTTACATTTTTTTACGATTATTTTTGAAATTTCTCATTATAACTTTTTTTTCTTGTACATGAATATACTATCTATATATTGCGCAACAAAGAGGGCTTACTTTCTGTTCTTTAAAATGGTGTATCATCTATATTTAAATACATAATGGAAACCGAGTGATTCTTTAATAGTTTTTTACCTGTATTATTTAAAATTATTTCTTTTCCAAAAATTTCATAAACATTAGTCTTAAAAAACATCACTTTAGTTAAAATTATTTAAACGTTGACATTTAAAAAATTTTCTAAATCAAAGTCCATCTCTTCGTCAGCCTTAGCTTCAATATCTTCCTCTGACACCTCAGTTATCTTAGAGTTCCCACAATTAGTACCCATGCACATGCACCCTTTGCAGAATATTGAACAACTTATTCCTATCTTCCTATAACCGCAGTTTTTTGTATATCCTTTGGTACATTTACATGCTATTTTTTCAAGCAAAGCTTGTCACTGGTGCAGGAGCTTTGACAGTAAATATTGGAATTAATCCATATTTTGAAGTTTGCCCCGCCGAGTCAAGTGAATCCAAAGTATTACCTATAAAATATAAGATTCAATCATAACACACAATCACATAAAAAAGTTATAATGAGGAATTTAAAAAATAATCCTAAAATCAAAAATCGTTGCAAGTACTTATTACAATTTGAAAAAGCTTAATATCTTATTCAAAAATAACCCTAGAATTTTTTATAATACACCATTTTAAAGTAAACAGAATAAGCTTTCTTTTTTATTATATAATATATATTATATAGAAAAAAAGTTATAATGGGAAATTTAATAAATAATTGTAAAAAATATAAAAACTCGTTAAAAGTATAAAGTCTTGAAAAAGATAACCTCTTTAAAAGAAGTCGTACAACATTATACAGTAGACCATTTTAAAGGTAATTGATTTCTATTCCTTATACCTGTACCATTGCATATACCTAAAATTACGTAGAAAAAAGTTACAGAACAATATTTGCGAAATAACAAGGAAAATTGCCCAAAATTGCTGTGAGTGGCGAACTTTGAAAAATCATATTTCAAAAACTGTAAATCCTAATGACCTCTACCGAACATCATTTTAAAGAGAAAATGTGTAAGTTTTTTTTCTGTGAAGTAATATCTATACCTATATCTCCTTGGACAAAAGTTATGGGACAAAAAACAAAATTTCTTTCTTTTAGGTTTCTTTGTGCTTTTTCTTTTGAATATATTTTTGTAAAATAAAGTATCTTTGACTTTAAAAAGTTATAATTAGATAGGAAATTTAACCAGGAACAATTTTTATGTAGACGTATTTGTACCAAAAGTGCATAGAACTCACCCTAATGTAACCTGTGCCCAGAGACTAATTCACCGGTTTCTCAAAAACGCACCCCTTTAAATGGTAGCACTCCGCGGGTTTTTCATATATAGAGATTCATTGACCATATGAAATAATAAAACCCCGTTAACGTTGTAGTTCCTTTCTATAGTACATAATCAATAGCCTATAATATAGATGTCCATACTACTCAAACAATTTGGTTTCGGCCTGGAGGGGTTGTGTCACCAACAGGATGTTTTTTTCCTTATTTCTCTGAACTATTTCTCTGCACCAGTGTTTACGTCAGAATCCGTTTTCCTGCACGCCTTTATAGATATGTCTGAGGATTTTACGTTCGAAACGTTTTGCTATCGTCCACATTTCTGATGCGTAAGTGAGGCCGGGTTTGATTAGAGTTCTGTATATCAATTTTTTTTTTGAAAAGTTTTTTTAGAGTTTTTTTAGAGTTTTGAAAATTGGTTATTTTACGGATTTCGGTATGCTCTTTTCGAATTTCGACTTTGCTACCTCGTAAACAGTTTTTTTGGAAATATCTCCTTTCCGACGCATTTTATGAAAAAAAAAACATTTATGTACAAAATTAGACTAGAAAAATTTTTCTACAATTTATGTATTTATAATTTTTTCTGTAAAATCGATAGTATTCGCGTACCAGCATCACAAAGTATTATTCCTCTACACCACCAGGTGTTCTTCGTAAATTTTTATAAAATAATCTACTATTGCCGCCTTATTACACTGTCATTTGGCATCGCGGTGAACCATTTTCATCTATTTGCAGCAATTAAGTAATCACGTATAGTCTGTTCGCTAAACTCAGACGCAACTTTCTAGATATTTTAGTCGGTAATTTTGCCAATTTTAGTAAAATTGGCAAAAAATAATTACTAAATAGTTAATAATCACTAAATAGTTAGTAATTTTGCCAATTTTTGCAAAATCGGCAAAAAACAAAAAAATTATCGACTAAAATATCTAGCCAGTTGCGTCTGAGTTCAGCGAACCGACTATAGTTCTTCTTCTTCATGTGCCGTGCTTTATCATCGAGCGTTGGCTATCAAATTGGCTATAGTAATTTTGTTGACGGCAGCTCGGAAAAGGGATGCAGAGGATCTGTTATACCATTTTCTCATTCTAATCACGTACGTTCGATCAAAATATAAATATATATATAATATCGGTTTACAACGTTCTTCGACGTCTTCCGATTTCCAATCTCCATCTCGTTCTGTCATTCCATAGATCGTCCTCGAGTTCTCTGTCCCTGATTTCTCTATCAACTCCTTCTCTCCAACTTCTTCTAGGTCTTCCTGGTCTGCGCCTTCCTCTTGGTTGCCATTCGAGGATTTGTCTTGGTATTCTATTCTCCGGCATTCTACTTACCTGTCCGTACCCAGCTGAGTTGTTTCGTCCTGATGTCGTCAACAATAGTCTGTGTAACCCCCATGATTTCTCGGACTCTCTCGTTTGTTATTCTGTCGCGTCTAGATATTCCCGCTGAACGGCGCCAGAAGTCCATTTCTTTTACTCTAAGCATTTTCTCTGTTCTGTCTTTTAGGGGCCAAACTTCGCATCCATATGTTGTGATGCTTTTTATTATAGTGTTCTATATTCTTTTTTTATTCTCCTTAGAAATATTTTTATCCCACAGTACGCTGTTTAGTAAGGATATACCTTTTCTCCCTTGTATATTTCGTTCCTTAATAGCTGCATCTAATTTTCCGTCTTGAGTGATCTTTACTCCCAGGTATTTGTAGTCTTCACATAATTTTATTTCTTGATTTTCCTCTACTCGGAGGCTATGTTGGTCTCCTCCGATACTCATGTATTCAGTTTTTTCCATATTCACTTCTAGGCCCCACTTTGTAAACTCTTCTAATAGTTTTCGCATCATGTAACTAAGATCTTCAGAGTCCTGTGCGATGATCACCTGGTCATCCGCAAAGCACAGCGTGTACAAAGTTGAGTCCGTTAGTGGTATGCCCATATTCGTACATTTTTTCTTCCATTTGTTGAGTGCTGCTTCGAGGTATATTTTGAATAGTGTTGGTGAGATACAGCATCCTTGCCTTAGTCCTTTAGTTACTGTGAATCCAGGTGTTATGAGATTTCCCGTTTTAATTCTCGTTGTTTGTTGGTAGTACAACGTTTTTACGGCTTCAACCAATTCTATATTTACACAAAATATAAATCCAATCCAATGCCATAATGGTATTCGACGGATATCCTGAAGATTTAGCAAACCGTAGTACCAAATACACGGAATGATCCAGACGATCACGAATAGCTGCTTCAGTAGACATACTTTTTGACGAGACAATTATTCCAACTGTGTCACAAGATAAATTCCTGGGGAACGATGGGAACAAGAACCGCCTCATTAGAATCTTTAAGACAAAATTTGAAGGGGAAAATTTCATGTTCTCACGGAAGATGCGGATACGCTAATCATCAATACCTCAATAAATGTTTCACCAGCGTTCGATACCGTAATAGAGCGGCATTCCCGGGAAATTCCCCGGAAATCAGTAAAAAAATGGAAATCTCGATTCCCGGGAATTCTTACAGATTTGCCGGGATTTTTTTAAATATTTGATTTTAAATTACGAGCGGGGATATTACTAACTCACAATGAATAAATTAATAAAATAAAAAGGAAAAGATTCCTCTCATTGGCTGTATACCATAATAAAAAACTTACTAAGAAAGTAAAACTTCACTTGTAGGTAAATGGTATATAAATTTATTAAAATTTTATCTAAAATGATCCAAATTGGATAAAAGTGGGTACATCTATAGTACAATTTATCCTGGGTAAATTAATGATTCTGATACAATTATTATGTCTGTCTGCTTAATAATCATTTTAAATTATTCCACTTAAAATATTTATTTTTCAATTATATTTTAAACCTTACAATTATGGCCTTAAATCAGAATGTATCATATCAGGCGGCATAAGCATTATTTTGTCTATGCGACGATCTGATTCATTTGGAAGCATCCAGAATGATAACAAAAATATATATTTTGATTAATTAAAATTATGTTTATGAGGAATTAGTACATAGGAAATTTAATACGTATTGGAGCAAATCAACTGACCGGACGTTTAAAAAAATGACCTGCACTAAAAAGCATCAGACTTACATCAACAGAAAATGCGTTTTTAGTCCAGAGAAATAAGATTTTTCTCGTGACACATCCCCCTCCAGGCCAAAATCAAATTTTTTGAGTAGTATGGACATCTATATTAATAACCTTTATGTTTCCTGCAACCGATTTTGATGATATACATAGTTATAAACAAATGAATATCAAAAAACCGTAAATTTTCGCTTTTTTCGTCTATAACCAAAAAGTTAAGTATTTTAAACAAATTTAAGAGTAAGAAACTCATAAATCGTCTAAAAAATTTCAATATGGCGTTTGCTGAATATGTTTATCCTTATTGGTTGCTTAGAAAATTGCAAAATAAATCATAAATTTTGAGTTTTTATAAATAATGATAACTTTTGTAAAAATTAACTTAGAACCTTCTTAGAACCTCTACACGAATTGCTAAGACTTGTGGAGCTTAAATTATATTTTAAATTTCAAAGCAATTGGTCAAACAGTTTAAAAGTTATTTAATTTGTTTATCCCAAATTTATTTTTTTTGCAACACTATAAGTCAGAAAAGTATGAGGTTACAGTAAGACTTCTGACAGATTATGGAAGAAGAAAATTTATACTATTAACTTAATTAAAAAAAATGACAAAAAGTAATTTTAAACAGTGTAAACTTATTTTGCAAAAACACGTCGATTTTTTGCTTATTTATAAACAATTAGAATAACTTTTTAACCGTTACCCCTAGAAAATTTTTTTTTCAGATTTGGAAAGACTGAATTTTTATACACATTTAAAAAAAAGAACAATTGTCCTAGGACAATTAGGGACGAAGTTAGCCCCCCCTTTTTTTAATTTACATGTTTTTGCAAAATAATTTTGCAGTATTTAGAATTATTTTTTGTAATTTTTTTTAATTAAATTAATAGTACAAATTTTCTTCTTTCATAAACTATGCAAAGTATTAGTGTAACTTCACCATTTTCTGACTTATAGCGTTGCAAAAAAAAATTAATTTCGGATAAACAAATTAAATAACTTTTAAACTATTTGACCAATTGCTTTGAAATTTAAAAAATAATTTAAGCACTACAAGTCTCACCAATTCGTGTAATAAGAACGTTCTAAGCTAATTTTTACATAAGTTATGAATATTTATAAAAACTCTAAATTTATGATTTAGTTTGCAATTTTCTAAGCAACCAATAAGGATAGACATATTCAGCGAACGCCATATTCAAATTTTTTATACGATATATGAGTTTCTCACTCTCAAATTTGTTTAAAATGCTTAACTTTTTGGTAATAGACGAAAAAAGCGAAAATTTACCGTTTTTTGATCTTCATTTGTTTATAACTATGTATATCATCAAAATCGGCTGCAGGAAACATATAGGTTATTAATATAGATGTCCATACTACTCAAAAAATTTGGTTTCGGTCTGGAGGGGGTTGTGTCACCAACACGATATTTTTTTTTCCTTATTTCTCTGAACTATTTCAACTTCAGCAAAAAAAGAGCCAGCTGAAAGATCAAACACTCAACAATTTATGTTTTTTAAACATATTTCAATAATAAAAACAAAGAAAATTCAGAATAAACACTTTATAAGTTTTCTACTTTTAAAATTTCCTTCTTTTATAATTTCCTTTAAAATTTTGAATTTTCTTTTAGATTGTTGAATTTTTCTGAACATTTTTAATATGTAATCAAATTTAAACGTTTTTATACTAATTGCATTGAAAAATGAAAACAAAAACAATTTCTTCTTTTTATTTTTAAATTCCCGGGAAATCCAAATTACCGACTCCCAATTCCCGGGAAATCAAAAAGGGCCGGGAAAATGGAGCTCTATACCGTAATAGTGGTCCGCGAAGATATAGATTTTCGGATTCTTTTCACAGCTCTATTTACGCGATCAAACTTTCTCAAACCAGGAAAAGAAAAAATTTCCCAACAAATTATATTCTACTGAAAGTATCATAGATAAAACAGCTGAAGATTATATTTTATTATTGCGTGCCTTTATTGGCTAGGATACAACATGTGCACTCTTTAACCAAGGAAAAATGAAATTCATTAATGTACTTCGAAAAAATTATGATTTGAACGAGGTTATTGAGGTATTTAGAAATCTAAAGTTTGATCCAGAGATCATTGCTAAAGCAGGAGAACGTTTCCTCCTTCAATAATACGGTTACAGTGACGTGAAAAGTAAGAAAACATGTCTTTAAACAAATATATGTATGCTTCACAAAATCAGCATATAAAAGTAAATTTAATATTACGTCGCTATCACCATGAAACGAGTTAGCGATGGACTACACCAGCTAATTGAATCAATATTCGAAAATATTACCTCAATCATCCAAGATATCCATCGCTACACCCTTAGCTTAGATCAGTCTCTCAAGGTGTGTGTTCGTCTTGTCCTAATGTTAGATATGAACTATGAAGATTCGGAATGGAAGCAAACAAAACAATATTTTTAACTAATCATATTTATTGTTCAAAAAGATATAATAAAAATGTTACTTATTAAGTTGCATTAACAAATACAGTGGAACCTCGATAACTCGGATTAATCGGGACCGCGGCCGATCCGGGTTATCGAAAATCCGGGTTAGCCGGAGAATATGGTAAAAATTAATAAAATACGGTATACTTACAGATAAACTCCGTTATAATTGAAATAACATGAAATATATATATATGCACAGTGCACAGTACCTACACATCTAAATTATTAAAAGCACGCAAACACAAACCTAAACAAACGAAAGCAAACAATACAACGATGTCATGAACAGTGAAAACTAAGACCATTGTTTAAAAAAGAATTTTTTAAATAGTCTTTTTTAAACAATGCTAAGACAGTTTGAAATAAATAAAGGAATAACAGGTGCCTGTTGTTTCCGATAAATCCGAGACAATGACCGTCGCCCTGCCGCCGCCGCCGTGTGCCATGAGTCATTGTTACTATCATATACATAGTTCAAATTACACAAATACACATCATCTCTCAAATATTATATTACATACTATCCCATGCAAGATAATTCGGATGAAATTCCCCAGATTAAGAGACTGGGCCGATATCAAGCTCAAAATAATTTGGGGAATTTCATCCGAATTATCTTGCAACGGATAGTACATTTTTATTGTTGAAATGTTTGCCTGATGAAAATCGGTCCGGGTTAACCGGACTTCCGGGTTATCGGGGGCCGACTTATCGGGGTTTCACTGTATATTCAAATTCTTGCCAAAAACTAACGATTCTTGATTATACTTATGGCTTTTGGTATCTGATGGTAACTTCTTGATGTTGAATGGTACTGCTGCTGGTTCTGCAACGGGCTCTGGGGTTGTAGGTGTTGTATTCCATCAGGCCTACGGATGTTGGTCGTTGCAGTCTTGGTGATGTGGGTGCAGTATGGATGACATGTCCTCGTTGTTCTATCGCCGGCGATTTGAGGGTTGTTGAAACTCCCGGATGGAGAACGGTGATCTTATCCCAAAAACTAGAACAGTAAAACACATATCAACAATCAAGAAGATAAACCAACGTGTGCCGTCTGCCATTATAATCGTCAGAAAGAGTAGCAGATGACAAGAATAAATTAAATGAAATTTAGATGAGGAGAATAGTTCAAATTTGATTACCAAACGTGCATATATGTAAATTAAAAAGATAATGTATTTAAAACTAAAATATCAGAAACCATGCTTTTGACATTGGAGGTTAGATATATAAAAATTTTTAGAAAAAGCCGTTAGATTTAGAAATGTAATTACAAAAAAAATATAAATTAATAAATGAAAAATAGTTTCTGTCCTTGTGGGATCGGTACTCACCGGAGGGACCGCAGACGTTCGGAAACAATTAGCGTCTCTTTGCAAAGATAATGACGTCGACTTTGCAAAGTAACAAGACACTTACTCAACACACACACTACACATTACTCCCCTGACTTAGTGATAAGTTATACAATTACGTGGCTAAAGGTTCTAGTTCTAAACCAAAGCCAGAATCAGAGAAAAAAAATTACAAAAAAAAATAATTAGAACACAACTCACCCCAAGAGAATGAAAGTCTGGAAATAGATAAGGCCTTATGGGCTCATCTCTTTAAATATATTTATTTTTCCCTTCCATTTTGATATTGTGTCAGCGCGTAGGGATGAAGTGTCACTTTCATGACAGTGCGACGTAGGCAGTGGCGGGCATGTTCCGTATTAAAAAACAGATATACAGAGTAAGAATATACAGGGTACGTTTAGTATGATGATTTAGATTATAGATGAAAAGAGATATAGTAAATAGAAGATAATAAAAGAGGATAATAAAAGAGGGTAATAAATGAGAGTAACAAAAGAGGATAATAAAAGAGGATAAAAAAGAGGGCACCAAATAAGTTTTTAACGAAAAAGCAAGCTAAAACGAATAGAAGATAATTATTAATGAAATATTAAAGAAAATAGAATAAAATAATTATTTAAATATAAAATATCAAAGATGTGACGTTTGTAACGTTACAACCAACAGAAGCAGCAGCACGGCAAGATCCTTTCCAAACCAGGATCAGCTGGTACTAGAATGAAAAAATGCAGAACAATGGGGATAGAAAAGAATAAAAATGGCCTAATTGCTGTTACGATGCTCCAACCCCCGCTCCAGAAGCGTTATTGAAACTTTATTTTTAATTGTAAAAAGGGTGCCAGAAAGCCTGTGGATGCAAAAAAGTTGGATTAATATGCTCCGTTATAATAATATGCACAAATTGTAGTGGTACTTATATTAATTCGTAAATTCCATAATATAATTACGATGAAAAGAAATAAACGGCGACTATGTTTAAAAAAGCTTTCGATCAAATCGCAAGCGAAGAGGCGTGTGATGAGACTGATAGTCACATTGCAAATCTAGTGTAGGAAACAGAGGTTGAACCTTGCAAAATGGACACAAGTCCGGTTTTATTTTTTTTTCTGACATATCAAGGGGTGCTTATTATAAGACTAACTTTTTCTGAAAAAATTTCGCCCCGGAACCCCCCTTTTCACCCCTTTAAAGGGGGTAATTTATGGTTTTTGCAGAACGTAGCCCTTCCTGTACCTTTTACAAAAAATTTCTTTTATAGAAATATGAAGAGGACTATATTTTCTACGATCTATTTCCGACAGCATCTCTCTATCATCCACCGTTTAGCAAGGGTGGCGCCCCAAAGTTGACAAGTTTTTAAACAAGATGTTTAAAAAAATATATATTTTTCCCTAACTGTAACGGAAATTAAAAAGAAATGCTGCGGAGATTATTCACAAATAGATGATTGTTTTTTTGGTATAGGCTTCACTTAAGGGTAATTGCCCTTTTTTTAATTACAGGGTGTTACATTTTAAAAAACCCCTTTTTATACCATCTGAACCGTTTATGCTAAAGTAAAAAGACTTTCAGCGATTACCCATGTACTGGTGTTATTTACAAATTTGTATAATGCACCCCCATTTTTCCCCGGAGCCACCCAAAAAAAAGAAGAATTAATAAATAAAGTGATTTTCTTGGAATCCTTCACACACAATGCCCTTCATTAATATGCTTCATATATCATTTTGTGCAAGTTATTATTACCCGTGCATGGACACTAAAAGCGATTTCCTAGTGCAACCCCTGTAGCCAAAAACAATAAATAAAATGGGGGGTTGAAATTTTTTTTTGTTTTTCGCTTTTTGATCCATATGGGCATATGCTTCATCAATAGTGCTTTTCGAAAATATATATGGTTATTGCAACATCCCTGCGCAAACCACCCCTATCCTTGAAAATATACTGCAGAAACTACCCCTATACCTTATCCAGCATGTTTTTACGATTTTCTCATTACCTATTCATTTTTTTAAACAAAACTTATACAAGGTTAAAGACCACTATTTACTCTAAAAATTAGGTCCTATTCATTTTTTTCGTTTAAGCAACCTCATATATGCTTTGACGGGCTCCAGTTTTTGTTTATTTTTTCGTCATCTGTTTGTTTTATTGATAAAGTACTTATGTAAAATAAAACAACACAGTGTAACCTACAAATCATGAACTATGCACATTTTACATTCTTTGCTCCCCAAAGCTACAGTGGTGGCCCAAAATAAATTTTTTCATATTTTCGCCACCTACACGCATTTTATTGCGTTAATGCTACCTTTATAGCACAATATTCACCCCTAAGTGGTCACTAAGCAGTGGCGGATCCAGGGAGGGGTGATGGGGGCGATCACCCCCACCCCTCTCAAACCAAGTGATATTATATTTGAAGATTATAAAAATATTCATTTATTTTTATAGAAATACTTATATTATATTAATATTATTTTTATAAGAATGACTTTTTATGCTTTAGCGACAGTGGCGGATCCAGCATCGTTAAGAGGGGGGTGCCAATTGGTTAAATTTCTATAAAATAAATGAATATTTTTATAATCTTTGAATATAATATCACTTGGTTTGAGAGTGGGGGAGGTGATCACCCCCATCACCCCTCCCTGGATCCGCCACTGCGTAGCGACCACCTAAGGGTAAATATTGTGCTGTTAAGGTAGCATTAATGCAATAAAATGCATGTAGGTGGCGAAAATATGCAAAAATTTATTTTGGGCCACCACTGTGGCTTTGGGAAGCAAAGAATGTAAAATGTGCATAGGTCATAATTTGTAGGTTATACTGTGTTGTTTTATTTTGCATAAGTACTTTATCAATAAAACGAACAGATGACGAAAAAAAAAACAAAAACTGGAGCCCGCCAAAGCATATATGAGGTTTACGGCGCCACTGTGCCGTAACGGTTGCTTATACGAAAAAATGAATAGGACATAATTTTTAGAGTAAATAGTGGTCTTTAACCTTGTATAAGTTTTGTTTAAAAAGAATACATAGGTAATGAGAAAATCGTAAAAACATGCTCGCCAAGGGATAGGGGTAGTTTCTGCAGAATATTTTCAAGGATAGGGGTGGTTTTCGCAGAGATGTTGCAATAACCATATATATTTTTGAAAAGCACTATTGATGAAGCATATGCCCATATGGATCAAAAGGCAAAAAACAAAAAAAAATTTCAACCCCCCATTTTAATTATTTTTTTTTGCTTCAGGGGTTGCACTAGGAAATTGATTTTGATGTCCATGCATGGGTAATAATAACGTCCACAAAATGATGTATGAAGCATATTAATAAAGGGCATTGTGTGTGAAGGATTCCAAGAAAATCAATTTATTTATTAATTCTTCTTTTTTTGGGGTGGTTCCGGGGAAAAAATTGGGGTGCATTATACAAATTTGTAAATAGCACCAGTACGTGGGTAATTCCTGAAAGTATTTTTACTCTAGCATAAACGGTTCAGATGGTATAAAAAGAGGTTTTTTAAAATGTAACACCCTGTCATTAAAAAAAGGGCAATTACCCTTAAGTAAATCCTATACCAAAAAATCAGTCAATTATTTGTGAATAATTTCCGCAGGATTTCTTCTTAATTTCCGTTACAGTTAGGGAAAAATATATTTTTTTTAAAACATCTTTTTTAAAAACTTGTCAACTTTAGGGCGCCACCCCCGCTAAACGGTGGATGATAGAGAGATGGTGTTGGAAATAAATCGTAGAAAAGATAGTCCTCTTCATATTTCTATAAAAGAAATTTTTTGTAAAAGTTACAGGAAGGGCTACGTTCCGCAAAAACCACAAATTACCCCCTTTAAAGGGGTGAAAAGGGAGGTTCCGGGGCGAAATTTTTTCAGAAAAAGTTAGTCTTATAATAAGCACCCCTTGATATACCAGAAAAAAAATAAAACCGGACTTGTGTCCATTTTGCAAGGTTCAACCTTTGTTTCCTACACTAATCATGCGAACGAAATTTCGGTCTGCGATGTCTCGATAGAGGCTCAGGACGCAGTCGTAACACCTGATCCATCAGGAACAGCAAAGCGAAGGAGATTGTGCTAAAGGAGCTCGCAGAAACGTTATGGGAAATGACTCTCTGTCAAATGCTCTAAAACTTTGGGTTATGGTAGTCCTTGATGTGTAGAACAAAGGACTCAATGGGCGCATAGCTCCAAAAAATCATGGTTTTAAGATATAAGCTTCTGAAATTATAGGTACAGTGAGGACGTTTGAGTTGGAATAAATTCATTTTCTCGAGAATGGGCGACTCTGGAGATAAATTACAAATCAGGTCGATTTTAATTTTTAAATTATAATTTCTTGACATATATATCATACTAGTAACGTCATCCATCTGGGCGTGATGGAGCAATTGATGATTATTTTAAATAAGAATAGGGGTCGTGTGATAGCTCATTTGAAAGGTTATTCAATTCTCTATTCAATAATATAAATATTAACATAATTATTTATACAGGGTGTCCAAAAAAATTTTTTGAATTAAATTAGTAGACAAAAAGAAGACTGTATATAATTTATTTAATTCGAAATACATTTTAATGTAGTCCGAAAACAGGAAAAAATGTTTATTTGATAAATATGCCTCTTAGCAGTTTGAACATTTAATTTAAGCGAAAAGCAATGTTTATTTTTCAATTAATATTTTTTCTGTTTTCCGACAGCAGTAAAATGTATTTCGAATTAAATAAATTATATAAATTCTTCTTTTTGTTTCAATTAATTTAATTCAAAAAAAAATTTGGGCACCCTGTATAAATAATTATGTTAATGTTTATATTAGTGAATATATAATTAAATAACCTTTCAAATAAGCTATCCTATGACCCCTTTCGCTTAAATTAAATGTTCAAACTGCTAAGAGGCATGTGTGTGGCAGCGTTAATATTGAATTTAACGAAAAACAATATTTATTTATCAAATAAACAATTCTTTCTGGTTTCGGACAACAGTAAAATGTATTTTGAATGAAATAAATTATATACAATCTTCTTTTTGTCTCAATTAATTTATTTCAAAAAAATTTTTTTGGGCACCCTGCATAAATAATATTATTAATCTTTATATTTTTGAATAGAGAATTTAATAACATTTTAAATGAGCTATCATATTATCCCTATTCTTATTTAAAAAAATCATCGATTGCGTCATCACGCCCAGATGGATGACGTCAGTAGTATGATATATCTGCCAAAAAATTATAATTTAAAAATAAAAATCTACCTGATTTGTGATTTATCTCCAGAGTCGCCTATTCTCGAGAAAATGAATTTATTCTAACTCAAACGTCCTCACTCGTACCTATAACTTCAGAGGCTTATATCTTAAAACCATGATTTTTTTAGAGCTACGCGCCCATTGAGTCTTTTGTTCTACACATGAAGGACTAAAAAAACCCAAAGTTTCAGAGCATTTGACAGAGAGACATTTCCCATAAGGTTTCTGCGGGGACCTTTCTAAATAAATGCATAACCTGTGGATTAGGCGTATAGAGAATTAGGCCTACAGCGGCGTTTTTTTAAACGTCTATTGAAACGAACTTTGCTGTATGCCACAAAAGATTTAGGAAATTTTTTCTACTTTCTATTACTAACTTTCCAAGGTAAAACTACCAAATGATTGCACTATAATAGCAAAGAATTGTGTAAATAAAGAGAGAAAAAAAAACCAAAGAAATTTAACTGAGCTGCAAAACACTGAAAGGAAAATAAGAGATGAATTTTTCGTTTTAAATTTTTATGAATCGTTCACAAAATATTCGGTACGTACACCAGAAAAATTCACCCTAATGATTCCTTCTTTTGTTTAACCACGTCCATATTTCGTATAAATTAATGTTTCCAATTTAATTGTATAAATTAAAAAATTAGTGAACGAGAAAAGAGACTTTTGACGATTTCCATCATGCTCAATTTAAAATTAAAAACACTGGCAAATTGAATGGCGCATTTAAAGAATCTCATTTACATGCCGTTATAATTGGACATATTCGTTAGGCTAGACAAGTCACGTTTTGTCAAGTACTTGATTAATTACAAGAATAAAATTTTACCACTTCATCTTTCATTTTCTAAGCGAAATGGGGAATTTTAAAATTACACTGTAAAATTTTTTTTATTAACCCTTAAGGCACGATTCCGGCATCGACGGCAGGTGGCAGACGGCAACTGCAAGCGGCAGTTAAAGTTGTCACTATGACGACGTCATTATTTTGCACTCTTAATTTTGTATATTTACTAGCAACGACGTTCTGCCGGATACCAGTTGCTAATAATTAGGGAGCGGATTTTATGCTAAATGCATATTGCATGCATATTACGCATATCTGAGAACTTTACTAAATTTTGCATATTTTTAAAGAAACATGCATATTTTGTGCCTATTTAAAACAATTAAGTCCAAAAAAAAATTTAAATTTTTTAATTCGACACAAAATATTTCCTCGCACAGGCTGTCGTATCTATTAATTCGAGAACTACCTGAAGAGAGACGGCTCATTCACTGCCTTTCATTTTTTTCTTAGAAAATACCCGATCTTTACACAAAGTACTTATTGTGCTTATAGTACGCCGTTATAAAATGATTGTAGGATGTTAAAGTGATGAAGGATGGTTTGGAAATCCGAATTTTGTTTACTTTTATATTTAGTAGGTACCTATAATTCTGGTGATTCTTTTAAATCCTCTATTGTTAAGAGAATTTACACCTTCAACCATAGTTTTACGATTTTCTAACGGAAATTAACAAGTTATTTTAAATACGTCCCAATTACTTCTATTGATGTTAAAAGGAGTTTTTCAAGTTATATAGTCATTTTCCTAACAAGTGCAGAAAGTCATACTTTTCCGCACGCGACTGCAGTTTGCCGAACGACGCGAAGCGGGAGTTCGGCAAGCAGTCGAGTGCGGAAAAGAGACTTTCTGCAAGCGTTAGGAACAATATTTTTTCTACGAGTCTTTAAAAAGTGACCAAATCTTAATCAATTAATTTAATTAATATGAAAATACATACACAAATTAATTCTTTGACAAGGTTGTCAGAACCAAACTTTCAGCATAATTGGTTAGTATGACGACGATCTTGGTTTCCATGACGACGATTCAAAACCACTGTTATTGTCTACTGATTTGACTTTGGAATATTATGTCAAAATTATTTTATTTCATCGAATTCTCGCATTAATTTCATTAAAACATGAACACAATAAGATATATTTGAAATAAATTAGTAAATAATATCTAAATATTAGTTTATTGCATATATTATAATTACTTTAAGGCCATATTAACATATCTAAATTAACACGCGTGCGTAAAAGTAAAACGCGTGCGGAAAAGTAAAACGCGTGCGGAAAAGTAACACGCATGCGGAAAAGTAAAACTTTCTAAACTAAAACGTGTGCTCGAAAGTAGACATTTTTGCACGCTTCTAAAAAAATAATATTTTATCTGATCAAAGAATATGTTTCCTCGTAAAGAATTTGGAAAAACACATTGTAGTGAATTATAATCGAAAATATATTTATAGTGATATTGTTGTTTTATTTTAAATAGGTAACTATTGGTAGCAGTTTTGTAAAAACTGTGAATAAATTGCATATATAAAAAAATGATTTTATTTGAAAGATAATAAATAAGATTGCCGCCCCCCATAAAGGAACCCCCTAGAATAGAGTAGAACAGAAAATTTGTGGTTTCTCGAAATGCGCATTTTTTGAATTTTTGTGCATATCTTGCGCATATTTTGTAATTTTTTACCGCATATACATGCGCATATTTTATCAAAATTGATCGCATATAAATCCGCTCCCTACTAATAATTATACAAGTTAATAGGGCAAAGTAATGACGTCGTCATCAGTGGCGTACTGAGCATGGTTCCGCGGGTTCGGCGGAATCAGGGCCCAGGCACCGCAGGGGCCCGCTTTAATGCGCTTATTAACATTTTTAAACATATTCGATAAAAGCTTATTAACATTTTTTAAGTATCTAAAAAAAGCTTTATATTTGTATTTTACAAAAGTCTCTAGCATCAAAAATAAGCGAGTTACACTGAAAAAAATAGTTGGCCTTCTTTTGGTAAAAAAATCGTGAAAACCTGCTTCTATTTAGCACCCTAAATAAAATTAATCGTTACCGCTTTACCATTTATTTTAATTCAATGTGGATTGTTTATATGATCTGTAAGTTTTATTGGTTTGAAGTACTTATTTTTGAAAAAAGTTGGTTTTATATTAAAAAAAAATTTCTGTATTTTTGA
This sequence comes from Diabrotica virgifera virgifera, assembly GCF_917563875.1. Lineage (NCBI taxonomy): Eukaryota > Metazoa > Arthropoda > Insecta > Coleoptera > Chrysomelidae > Diabrotica > Diabrotica virgifera. The sequence goes on from NC_065446.1 coordinate 7,464,129, forward strand.
AAAATTTCCTTTTTTCAAAATAACTTTAAAAGTATTAGTGATAAGAAAAATCTTAGCGAGTAAAAAAATGTAGGTTTTGCTATTATAAATATGCTTGTTTCATTTTGTTTTTCCGTAAGGCAAAAATTGGTTAAGATATGGCTGTTCAAAATTTGCATACACTCGTGATTAGTGACCCGTTCAAGCTTTTTCAACTATAACCCTTTCAAAACTAAGCACTTTAAACCAGTGAGACCGACAAATCATATAAAAAATAGATCAGTAAGTAAATTGTTTGTAAAGCGGGAGCGATTAATTTCATTTGGGGAGCTAAACACGGGGAGATTTTCATAATTTTTTTACCAAAACAAAGAGGGACAACTTTATTTTGAGCGTAACTCGCTTATTTTTAATGCTGGAAACTTGTATAAACAATTAAAATAAAGCGTTTTATAAACCCTTTAAAAAAGTTTAAATGAGTTTTTCCCGAAAAGTGCTTAATTTTTCGGTGATTTCACTTTGAAATATTCGATTTGGAATTAGACGAATAAGGACATGTTTTCCATGAACTATACCTTTGTTTTTATTCGATTGATAGACTTCACTGATACACCATTTTCTTCGGATTTTTATAAGCTACACTTTTGCTGGGGATATTTTTTTCGATCAAATATTTACTTTTTGAGTTATTTGCGAAAAACCGTCTGAAAACGTAGTTTTTTTTGTCGAAAAATAAACATTTTCAATCGCAAATAACTCAAAAATTGTTGAACAAAAGTTGAATAAAAAACTCTATAGAACAAAAGTTGCTTAAAATTAGTCAATTTATCCATTCCCGGTCTTATCTTGAACACTTGTTTTATCACCCCCGAGAAGGGTGACTGTCACCCCCCAAGTAAAAGCAACCCACGGCACAATTTCAACTTTGAAGTGGAGGGTAAGTAGAACCTAAATCCAAATTTTCATGCAATTCGGAGTTGCCCCTGAAAATTACACGGTATCGCCGTATTTCCCGTTCATTTACTGGGCTATACCTACATTAACATTATGTAACAAAAACTAAAATTTTATTTATTTTATATTTCAATTAATATGAGGTTTGTCTGTTTGTCAAACGAAATAAAGACCTTCATATCGGGACAGAAATTTAGGGTCCTGATCACAAACGTTTATAAATAGCCGATGTAAGCCGAATAAATCACCCACTAGTTTGAAATAATAGGAAATTTTCATTTGCATTTTTACGTACATTAATAATAATTTAAATGCGTTATTAGCAATGTCTCAATTGTAGAATTATCTTACTATGTAGAATTGCGAAAAGACCCCAAATTGATGCCTTGAGATGCAAGTTGAATATGAGGTCGGTTATCTCGAAGATGGTTTGAGATATCGAAATGCCGTTTTCAGATTTGGATTCAGGAGACAAAACTATATAGGTCCCCATTAGTACATCGGCTCCAAGTATTGCAGGAGCGGCGACGCACGAACAAACGAACAGACTTTGCGAATATAAACGAGAACAAAATTTTCGTTGACAAGGAAACTTTTTTTTTTTGGATTTTAGTGCAGAAGAATGGTATTTTATTGCTAGTTTCGTAAGGCTCTATTAACTACAAATTACCGGCAAGTTGAGGCGCGCGTTTTATTTGAAGAACACAAAAAGAAACGCTCTGATTGTTTTCCAAGCAAACAACGCAACTGAAAGCAGTTAAATTTAAAATAAAAAGGGAAATCTTAGTTGACCAATCAATTCTCGTTCACTTGAAGGAACAAATTGGTTCGTTCCCCGGTAGAGAATTTTCCTCTTGTCGCTTTTCCGTAAATATTCTCAACACTTTCGAAGATAAATATCTGCCGTGTGAAACGCATAGTAAATAACAATCAAGGCATCTAGCAGAGATCTTCAGTTGATTTTGAATATACCTCGTCGGTTGTCGGGATGCATTCCCAATCGAAGGATTTTTCCAGAACCGGAATCAGAATACAAATTAGAATTAAAATTAGAATTAGAAATATTATGCTTTATTGTAACTGAAAATTGTACAACTTTATGTAACAAGAAAGTAACAAGGAAGTACAAGGTTATTCACTATATTTTGACCACCCTGTAAACTGCTTCATTTGTAGAATTAGAAAAAAATGTATAATACAAAAGTTATTCGATTTTTAAAATATGATTTTTTGACATATATTACATACCAGTGACGTCATCCATCTTGGCGTGGTGACGTAATCGACTACTTTTTAAATGAGAATAGGGGGCGAGTGCTAGCTCATTTGAAAGGTGATTCAATTCTCTATTCAGTAATATAAACATTAAGATAATTATTTAAACAGGGTGTCCAAAAAATTTTTGTTGATTTAAATTAATTGACACACCAAGAAGAATGTATGTAATTTATTTAATTTAAAATACATTTTACTGCTGTTACAAAACAGAAATAAAAGCTTATTGCACAAATAAACATTGATTTTTGCTTAAATTCAATGTTCAAACTGCCAAGAGGCAGATGGGTGGCAGCTTGAACATTGAATTTAAGTGAAAAATAATGTTTATTTGTTTAACAAACATTTATTTCTGTTTTCTGACAGCAGTAGAATGTATTTTAAATTAAATAAATTACATACATTCTTCTTTTGGTGTCAATTAATTTAATTAAAAATTTGTTTGATGCACCCTGTATAATTAACCATGATAATGTTTACATTACTGAATAGGAAATTGAATAACCTTTCAAAAGAATGACGTCACTAGTACGATATGTATGTCAAAGTATCATAATTTAAAAATCGAATAACTTTTGTATTTCATATTTTTTTTCTAATTCTGTAAATAAAGCAGTTTACAGGGGGTCAAAATATAGTATATATAATAACCCTGTACATTAAGTACCTTTATATTCCAGAATATCAAAAATTGTTATTTTAAACAGTTGTTTGGAATAATTAAAAACTATGTTTTAATATATAATTACATCCGTCTAATTAAAATTATTTTTTTTATTTATTTTTTTTCAAATTAAGGATACCTAATATCATTGTATTAAATTATGATAACTATTTTATTATCAATTTTACGAAAACAAAAATTCTTAATAAAATGCTCTAAAATCTAAGATATCAATATCAGGTGTCAAACTTTTTCAATTTTATACGAGGTATGTAAAAAATATGAATTTAGCTTAACAATTAAAAGTGTCCTCCTAGTTCACAATATTTCAATTAGAATGATGTAATTGAACATATTAGTTTGTAATTCCAAACAAGTTTTTTTTTATAACAATTTTCGATATTGTAAAATATAAAGGTATTTTACTCTTGAATGAAATTCATATTTTTGACATACCTCGTATAAAATTAATAAAATTTGATATCTGATGGTTGCATCTTAGATTTTATACAATACAGAGTATTTTATAAAGAATAACTTTTTTTGGTAGAACTGAACAAAAGTTATCAGTAAGCTCCAAGTTACGCAAACATGCTGTATAAGAGCTCAAAAACAATTTTTTTTGAACATATATTATTGTTGAAGCTTATTATTAAAGGTATTTTAGGTAATTCATACAGGAAAAAGTTTTGGTCTCTTTGCACAAACATTTTTTTAGCTGGTATCTAATATTTTGTTTTTATTACATTTTTTTATCTTTCTTAATTTTCTCAAAAAGTAATTATTTATTTAATTTCTAAAGTAAATTAATATAGGGCATTTTAAAGACTACATCCCAAACTAAAAAAAAAACACCTATAAAGTTGTAAGAAAAATATTCAAACTTAAGTAATACCGTCTTAAAATGGTAGTAATTCTGTAAAACTACAAAGTTTTCAAAAATTACATTTTTTGAAACATCCTCGTATCATTTAAATTAAATTTTTGAAATTTTTTTCGAATGAAGCATCGTTAGAAGGTATTTAAAAAGTAAATTGTAAAAATTTTAGAGTTTTATAGGTAAAATTGTATTAGTTACACATTTTCAAATCATTTTTAAACAAATTTCGTGTAAGTTTCATTTTCGGCTCACACCGTATTTATGCCCACATATTTTATTTCTTTTTATTATAACTATAGGATAGCTTAATCGTTCGGCTTTTATGTTCAGTTTGTAAAATTTCTCTATAAAATTTGATCTATTGGTTAAAGAATTATACAGAGTGGGCCAAATAAAAGGAGCCACCCCGATATTTGGCAGTATTTATTGGATTTTAAGAAAATAAAAAAACAGGTCAATTTTTGATCTAAGGGGGACACATTTTTACGGTACAAACATCTGTCATTTGTCAACTCCCTTCCTTCCACTTCCCCCCCCCTTATTTTTAAATAGGGAATAGGGGACGTGTGCTAGCTCATTTGAAAGGTTATTCAATTCTCTATTTAGTAATATCAACATTGACATAAAAGTTTATACAGGGTGTCCAAGAAAAATTATTTTAAATTAAATTAATTGACACAAAAAGAAGAATGTATGTAATTTATTTAACTCAGAATACATTCTACTGCTGATAAAAAACAGAAAACAATGTTTATTTGATAAATAAACACTGTTTGTTGCTTAAATTCAATATTCAACCTACCAAGAGGCAGATGGGTGGAAGCTTGAACATTAAAATTAAGCAAAAAGCAGTGTCTATTTATCAAAAAATATTTTTTTCTGCTTTCTGTCAGCAGTAGAATGTGTTCTGAGTTAAATAAATTACATACATTCTTCTTTTTGTGTCAATTAATTTAATTCAAAATAATTTTTCTTGGACACCCTGTATACATTTTTAAGTCGATGTTGATATTACTGAATAGAGAATTGAATAACCTTTCAAATGAGCTAGCACACGACCCCTATTCCCTATTTAAAAATAAGGGGTGGGGGAAGTGGAAGGGAGGGAGTTCACAAATGACAGATGTTTGTATCGTAAAAATGTGTCCCCCTTAGATCAAAAATTGACCTGTTTTTTTATTTTCTTAAAATCTAATAAATACTGCCAAATATCGGGGTGGCTCCTTTTATTTGGCCCACTCTGTATAATAACTCAACCGTGCACTTCGCCGAACGCTAGTTTACAGTGCCCCACTGTTTGTAAGAAGGGTGACTTTAGCGTTGTAAATAAAAAATTATAGATGCTAAAGATTTAATTTTAAAAAATCTGAATATATGGTTCTTTTGTAAAATTTTCTGAATTTTTCAATGGTCTAGTCAGTTTTTTTCTAGAATTTATATTTTCGGAGTTATTTAAAAAGACAACTAATTTCGCAGATCATTTGTTTAATAAAAAATGAAGCAACAACTTCTGGAGTAGAGATTTTTGATATGTTGTTTATTAAACATTTCTTAATCAAATTACAAAAATTTCTATTTTGTTTGATTTTTTCCGAAGTCAAAATCTGTATTGACTCCCATAATAATAGCGGATCCCATCATTTGTGTGTATTTCTTTCATTTTATCATTTTTTACACATTAAATGATTATCAAAATCGTTTATGCAGCATCGTCAATTAAAAATGTATATTAAGTTAAAATCTTTCTTCTCTCGGTTCTATTTAAATGTTCCCTATTTGCGATTCATTAAGTTTTTTCGAAAGGATTAAACATTTAACTCAATAACTGATTTTTTGAATTATTCATCTCATTAGATGAAATTGTTGAATGTATTTTCGTTTCATAACGGTATTAATTTTTTTTATTAAAAAATTTGTCCAGAATGGTTAGTGATTAATAAAATTTTTATATAATCTGTTGGATTCCTAGGAGCGTAGGCGCAAAATTTCGGGCCAATGCTTTTTATGTGCATTCATTTTTTTCGGTTCCTGAGAAAACTATTAAGTATTTTTGAAAAATTTACACGCAGAATGACAGATTACATTATTACCGAAAGCCGAAAGTCCCGGAAATCTTCTATAGTGTTGATTTAAAAAGTTAAATGGCTGAAAAAAAAGAGAGAAAATTGACTGTAATTTTTAATTTTAAATATCTCGTTCAAGAGAAACTTTTTGTTTATTCTCAGGGACATTCGGTCCTCGGTACCTAATAATGTAATCTTTCAATCTGAGTTTAAATTTTTCAAAAATATTTATTAGTTTTTTCAGGATTTGACAAAAATGAATGCATTTAAAAACCATTAAAAAGCAAAATAATTCTTTATGTAGGGTATCCCAAAAGTAGCGAAACCGTTGAAACCGCGAAATGAATATCGGATCTAAAAACTGAAAAATAAGTGTTCTATAATTTTCAAAAATTTATCGAATAACGCCAAACACGACCCCCCACTCCACCCCTGGAGATGGGGTGTGGGTAACTCTAAAATCTTAAATGGAAACCCCAGTTTTTATTGCAGATTTGGATTCCTTACGTAAAATTAAGTAACGTTTATTCGAGAGATTTTTTCAAATTGTGAATTTTTGTCAATTTTTTTCAAAATAAGTAAATTATAGAAACAGTCTAATATCTCGAGAAATACACTTTCAAATGAAAAACGAAAAAACACGTTTTTAATATGTTTTAGAAACCTACCGAATGACACCAAACACGACCCCCCACTTCACACCCTAGAGGTGGGGTGGGGGGTAACATGTTAAATAGGAACCCCCGTTTTTTATTGCAATTTTGGATTTCCCGTGAAAGAATAAGTAACACGTAACACTTGTTCGAAACACTTTTTAGAATTGTTGATAGATGGCGCTGATAAATCTATGACAAAAAAGAATGTGTGTGTACTTTGTACGCACGTAAGAAGTTATACTTCTATTATATGATTTCAACGAAATCAATATACTTTAAATAATTTATTTATATTTTTTTTAAATAATTTTAATACTCACTAATTTTCAAAAATTTTTATTAAAACAATACCAAAAATAAAAAAAATAAAAGAATAAAACACACGCAAACGCATTGAAAAATGAAAAAAAGAAATGATTTTTGAACAATAATTGCTGACAAAATTTTAACTAAATACGTATTTTCTGAAAAACAAATATAATACTTAAATATACTTACAATCATAAAATGTAAAAAAAAAATTAAAAAAATAAAAATTTGCATTGGGAATTGAACCTTCGTCTATAAGGTTGTTAGGATTTGAACTCACCGCACGCAGAAATTAGCTAGAAAGACATTTGAATGATGTGGTAAGATATTGGGACCGTGCAAGTTCGGCAAAGCGACCCCTATTTCTACGCTCTATACTAAAATTCGCACTTTTAATTATATTGGCCAATTATATTAGTCCTGGTTACTGGATAATTGTCAAGGCCATAGTCCAAAAAAATAATAAGAAGAAAAAATAAGATTCAGGTTATGTTATGAAAACGTCAACAATTGTATGTAGTAAATAAAATTAGTTATTAAAATGCAGTACTGCAAGCAAAATAAAATTAATTAAATTTACCTTTATATAATAATTGCATATCATATCAATATTGTGGAGCAATATATAATTTTTCTGCTTCATTGACAGAATGTATGAAATATACGTCAATTTGACAATTTCAATTGACAATATGAATTATTTAAGATAGTTGCAATATTTCTCCGCGACTCGCGCAGGGTCGTTTCTCGTTTCCCCTTCCAAGTACTTGCACACTGCGAATAGCAACTAAACTTTTTTGAAAGTTTTTTATTCTCTTAGTTTAATTAAATAAGTTTGATTCTTGCGGAATTAAAATATTAAAATACAACAAAATATAGACTAAAAAAGCAATTTATAATATATAAAGATTGGTAGAAATTGTATTGGTAATCAAATTATATAAATCAAAGCATTACCTACTAATTAGCTAGGTACCTAAATTTTTCCAATAAGTATGTAGGTCCTAATCTTTTATTACAATACTGAAACATTTAAAATTGCGTTCCTGTTGCTTTTAAAAACTATTTAAAAAGTCACTACAATTATAAACTTGATTTTTGTGTCTGTCCTCACAACAATAAAAACTAATATACTACATACAATTTGTTTACCCATAACCATTGACGTATTAATAAAATAACCGACATATTGAACAATTGTTGACAGGTCATTGTAATTACTTAATCAGAGGACGTATAACGTTTAAGCTGCGGCGGGTACCAAGATTTTTATGATTTCGCGCACATATAAATTCACTCCTAACGCGCCTAAAAAGTATAACTTCAAAAATGTTTCTAATAAATGTTACTTATTTTTTCATGAGCAATCCAAATATACAAAGGAATGGGGACTCCAATTTAAAAGTTTAAAGTTACCCCCCACCCCACCTCCAGAAGGTGGTGTGGGTGTTATTCGATATGTTTGGTGTTATTCGATATGTTTTTGAAAAATATTAAACACGTATTTTTTTATTTTTCATTTCTCGAGATGTTAGACCGTTTCTATAATTTACCTATGATTTCAAGATTTTTCCGATTATAGCGCCATTTTCATTTTTTCCGATTATAGCGCCATTTATCCACAATTCGAAAAAATCTCTCGAATAAAAGTTATTTACTTTTACGTAAGGAATCCAAACCTGCAATAAAAACTGGGGGTTTAAATTTAAGATTTTTGAGTTTGCCACACCCCATCTCCAGGGGTGGAGTGGGGGGTCTTGTTTGGCGTCATTCGATAGATTTTTAAAAATTATTGATAGTCCATGTGGTAAGACCGCTCCCGTCTGAAAAAATTTCTGATTCGGTTTCTTTGTAGATTTCTATTCAAAAATGTCCCCTTTAAACAAATCTGAAGGGTGCCGGGCGGAATTTTTGGGCAGAAATTGTTTAAACAATTTTTTTAAACAAATTCAAAAGATCACGTTTTTTTGCTCTGGAACATATACTTTTAGGTTTTTTGGGCCATTATAAATCAGAAAGGTATCTTGTAATTTTTCTTAAAAATTGATAGTTTTCGAGCTATAGGCGATTTAAAATCTGAAAAATGCGAAAATACACATTTTCGAGGCTTAAAAATTGATATTTAAATTAGCATTTTTGATGTTGCCAGATACTTAAATTGAAGATTAAACATTCAGCTTCAAGATTCTGAAGAGTGATCGCGTCTAACCTTTATATATACCGTTGTTTTTTAATTGTTAAATATGCGTGTTTATCCGATATTTTTACCGGTGCTCTATTTCAAAAATCTCCTATTTTCCTTCGAAAAATAATTTTTCTAGATTCTTTGGGATATTTTAAATAAAATAAGTTTCTTGACATTTTTCTTAAAAGTTAATAGTTTTAAATTTATAAGCGATTTAAAATACGAAAAATGCCAAAAAACTTGACTTATTTCATTTAGAATGTTCCAAAGAATCCAGAAAAATTATTTTTAGGAGAAAAATTGGAGATTTTTGAAATAGAGCGCGCCGCACTGGCAAAAAAAAACGGACAAACAGGCATATTTAAAAATTAAAAAACAGCGGTTTAAATTAAGGTTAGACTCAATCACCCTTCAGAATCTTGAATCTGAATGTATAAACTTCAATTTAAGTATCTGGCAACCTTAAAAATACTAATTTAAATATGAGTTTTTAGGCCTCGAAAATGCGTATTTTCGTAAAATTTTTGAAAAAATATACAAGATACCTTTCTTGTTTAGAATGACCCACAAAATTAAAAAATATATGTTTTGGAGCAAAAAAACGTAATCTTTTGTATTTGTTTAAAAAAATTGTTTAAACAATTTCTGCCCAAAAGTTCTGCCCGGCACCCTTCAGATTTCTTTAAAGGGGACATTTTTGAATAGGAATCCACAAAGAAACCGAATCAGAAATTTTTTCAGACGGAAGCGGTCTCACTACATGGACTATGAACACGTATTTTTTAGTTTTTCGATCCGATGTTCATTTCGTGAAATATTCGACCGTTTCGCTACTTTTGGGAGACCCTGTATATAAATTAATAAACATGAGACGTTTGTTACAAATGCTAATCATAACAGTTCTAGGACTGGTTTTACTGTCTGAACACGAAAATATGTTACACTCTCAATACACATAAAAAACTTATTTGCTTATTAGACCAGTAAGGATCTGTGAAAAAACGTCTATTTTTGGATGTGAAAGGTGGCATTCGGATTTTTGCAGATAAAGTTAGGTGACACCTTCAGTAATAATAATTGACTTATGCCCCTTCTCAAATATGCCCGGAACATTAATAAAAAAATTAAAATATTTAAAAATTTCGAAAAACGTCGATTTTTTTCTGCTTTCTTTGCTTATAACTTTAAAACGATTCGTTTTGGAACAAAGTCGTAGAGAAATAAAAATAAAGATAATTGAATTTTGTATGATAAACGACTGGTCAAAAATGTCTTAACGTATTACCTTTTCTGCAATATAGCAATAAATACAAAATAAGGGGGCAAAATACGCCTGTTGTTATTCAATGTTTTTAACCACTTTGGTGGCACTTAGAACCTTAGTAACAAGCTTATTAAATTCTTTGTAATATACTTAAACCGTGCACCAAATTTCATTAAAATCGACCTAATAGATTTTGCATAATAAATTTGCAATCTAAATGTTATTAAAAAAGTTAAAATTTTTTAAAATCTTTCTGAACAAAAAGTAGACCATTTAGAAGTTGTCTAATTTTTTTACATATAAAGAGGTGCTCTACCTATCTAATACACTTTACAGAATTAAAATCGGATTATTTAAGGGGCTTCAGAAATGTTTTAAACTTATAAACAATTTTTTGGCTTATAAACAAATAGCTTTGTTTAATAATAAAAATATTAATTGCTAGCAATGCAAATAATTAAAACCGGTATAATTTTTTTTTCTCTGATTCTGGCTTTGGTTTAGAACTAGAACCTTTATCCACGTAATTGTATAACTTATTACTAAGTCAGGGGAGTAATGTGTAGTGTGTGTGTTGAGTAAGTGTCTTGTTACTTTGCAAAGTCGACGTCATTGTCTTTGCAAAGAGACGCTAATTGTTTCCGAACGTCTGCAGTCCCTCCGGTGAGTACCGATCCCACAAGGACAGAAAATATAATTTGACTTAAACTTTCAAATGCTGTCAGCAGAATTGCTACTTTATTTTTTAATCAAAAGTTATTCGCGTTCAAAAATTGCAATTTTTCGAATTTTTGAAAGTTCCACTGCGTTTATCTCGAAAACCATGCATCATACGAAAAAACTTGTAAGAACATTTTTTGCTTAGAATTACCCAAGAAATACAAAAAAATGTATTTATTTTGCGAAAAATCGATGTTATGTAATTCCTCAAGTCCTTTGTTTATAACAATCTTATCGACATCCGGATCAACTGTTACCCAAAAAAATCGTGTTCTACGGGTCAAAAAATACATAAAAATCTTGGGTAAGTCCATCTAAATAAAGCAACCCTCCTTTCCACATGACTAATTTGTTTATAAGCCAAAAAATTGTTTATAACTCTAAAACATTGTTGAGGCTGCTTAAATGATCCGATTTCAATTCTGTAAAGTGCAATAGATAGGTGGAGTGCTTCTTTATATGTAAAAAAGTTGACAAATCTTTGTATGTTCTAGTTTTTGTTGTGCAAGATTTTAAAAAATTTAAATTTTTTAAAATAAGTTTAGATTGCAAAATTATTATTCAAAATCTAGTAAGTCAATTTAAATGAAATTTGGAGTACGGTTTTAGCACATTACAAAAATTTTCTAAGCGAATTAGGAAGGTTCCAAGTGTAACCTAAGTGATGGAAAATGATTGAATAAGGACAGACTTGTTTTGCCCCCTTATTTTATATTTATTGCTATTTTGCAGCAAGGCTGATAAATTAAGACATTTTTAACCAATCGCATCTGACAGAAAATTTAATTATCTTTGTTTATTCCTATACGACTTTGTTCCAAAATGAATCGTTTTAAAGTTATAAGCAAAAAAATAGAAAAAAAAACGAAATATTTTGAAATTTTTAAATATTCTATTTTTTTTTATTAATGTCCCGGGCATATTTGAGAAGGAGCATAAATCAATTATTATTAACGAAGTTATCACCTAACTTTATCCGCAAAAATCTGAATGCCACCTCTCACATCCACCTAAAAACAGATCCTTACTAGTCTATATAAAAAAATGCAAAAAGTGGCTTATACTATATTTAAATCAGAAAATTGTTTTTATAAGTGTATAGAAATCACTTGTTTGGCACACAGTGTACATAAAAACTAAAGTGGTCGGAATAGCTGTCGCAGTTGGGAGAGAAGAGGAAGTCCGATCAAGTGAGCCAAGCAGAAAAGAAAGACTCACTCACTCACTCACTCGTGTTCAGACAAAAGAATATAAAATTCGTTGTTGAAGTAGTAGCCGGTATGAAGGGCCTAGCTCAGCATTATTGTACTGCCACTTGTCAAGGCCTGCTTTAATTTTCGAGTTGGCACCGCCACTTCGCATAGTGTAGTCTGTTGGCCGAAGGACACAACCTGTGAAAACAATGTTGTCAAAGCTTTAAAAAATATAGGTATGAATAAAGTTCCGAAAAATACGGTTTTAAATCTTTCATATAGTTAGAAATTATACATATTAATAAACTATTTTCAATGGGAACTAAGGCACAATTTTACCAAAAAAATGATTTTATTAACGTTTCGACGCCCAAGTCGGGTAGTCCAGGGCGCATCTGTTTTGAGATGGACGTTGAGAGGTGACTCAAATTTTTTAGCAGAAATTGCTTGAAAATATCTCAAATAATAATATTTAAGTTATCCTCCCACTCAAAATGGTCCGGATCATTGTTTAAATAATCAAAATGTCAAAATGCGAAGGAAAAATTCGATTTTTTTATTGGTTTTTTGAATACAACTTTAAAACTATTCATTTCTGAGAAAAGTTGTGCAGACATATACGCTGTGTAGTGAAATTTCCAACAATATAGAATTGGTTAAAAATTTAAAAAATAGTCACCCTTGTTGCAAAATAGCAATAATTGCGAAAAAACCATAACAAACAAGTATTCGCATTTTACGTTTTTCAACCATTTATACTATATACTACACTTAGGACCTTCATATTTTACCCAGAAAAACTTTATGATATAGTAAAACAACACTGTAAATTTCATTAAGATCGATTTATTAGATTTTGCAAAATAAACTTTGCAATCCAGCTTTCGCAAAAAAATTCATTTTTTAAAATGTTGCAGGACTGAAAATAAAGCAAATAGCAAGTTGAAATTTTTTTGCTTAAAGAAGTGTACTGTACCTTTCATTTTCAATTTGCAAAATTAAAATCGATTAATTACCACGGCGTCAGGAATTTTTTAAATAAACATTAATTTTTGGTGCTACGCGCAGGACAGCGGTGTTCGATTCGCAAAAGTTGATTTCCACCAAAGTTTCTTCCAACCTTTATCTAATATATTCATTTCTTACTCTATATTTTGTTGTATTTTAATATTTTAATTCAACAAAAATCAAACTAATTTTATTATTGTTTGTGAAATATTGTTTAAACAATTGCATATGTTAAAAAATAATAAACTTTTATTCTCTAAGTTAAAATATATGAACAAAGAAAGTTTTTGCTAAAAAAGTGTTATTTCAAAGGATAGAATGTGTTTTCATTTTGCAGTAAACAAATGTATTTATTTACATCGAAATGTAATAAAAATTAAAATTTATCCATCATTATCAAAGGTCATTGGAATGCCCAATCAGAGCAAACTATCCGCTGTCCTGCGCGTAGCACCAATAATTAATGTTTATTAAAAAAAAATCCTGACGCCGTGGTAGTTAATCGATTTTAGTTTTGCGAATTGCAAATGAAAAGTACAGTACACTTCTATATGCAAAAAAAAATTCAACTTGCTACCTGCTTTATTTTCAGTCCTGTAACATTTTGAAAAAATGATTTTTTTTTTTGCAAAAGCTGGATTGCAAAATTTATTTTGCAAAATCTGTTAAACCGATCTTAATGAAATTTACAGTATTGTTTTACTGTATCATAAAGTTTTTCTGGGTGAAACATAAAGTGTAGCATAAATGGTTGAAAAACGTAAAATGCAATACTTGTTTTTGTATGGTTTTTTCGCAATTATTGATATTGTGCAACAAGAGTGACTATTTTTTAAATTTTTAACGAACTCTATATTGTAGGAAATTTAATTATGCAACTTTTATGTCCGTACAACTTTTCTCGGAAATGAATGCTTTTAAAGTTATAATCAAAAAACGAAGAAAAAAATCGAATTTTTTCCTTCATTTTTTGACATTTTGATTATTTTAACATTGTTCCGGACCTTTTTGAGAGGGATGATAACTCAAATATTATTATTTGAGTTATTTGCAAGCAATTTCTGCAAAAAAATTTGAGTCATCTCTCAACGTCCAAATGTACTAATATTTTTACAGATGCGCCCTGGTCTAGGGTGTCGTTGTCAAAATACAAAATCATACTCGAAACGTTAATAAAATAATTTTTTTGGTAAAATTGTGGCTTATTTCCCATTGAAAATAGTTGATTATAAAAAAGCCACAAGGAAATAGATTCAGAATAACATTAATATAGATATTTATTAATTCGGTTAAACTTAGACAATAAAAATAGCTGGCAAATAACAAAATTGCCAGAAAGTCAAATTTTGGTGGAGGTCTAGGGTTTACCATAAAAAATAAATTTTTAAAAATCCCTATCGATCTCATTTGTGCAACAAAAGCTATTCGAGGTCAAAGGTCAAAATTTGAGATTTTTTGAATTCTTCTCGAAAACGGCAAGTTTTATCAAAAAAACCTCAAACCAAAGTTGTAGATCTCAAAAATATCTCTACAAAAATAGTCTTTACGATTTTTTTTCCTAAGCCAAGCCGCACACCAAAGAAACATGAAACGGAAAACATGAAACATGAAACGAAAAACATGTTTCATGAAAAGAAAACACTGCTAAACAAATCTCAAAGTCCGCCTACCAATGAAACGAGTGTGATTCATGCTCATGACACATTTTTATTTTCGGAGAGTTTCATAAATGGCCGAACATATATTTGTTTAGCAGTGGTTTATTTCCATGAAACGTAATTTACGTTTCATGTTTCTTTGATGTGCGGCCTGCCTAAGCCAAGCCGCACACCAAAGAAACATGAAACATGAAACGAAAAACATGTTTCATGAAAAGAAAACACTGCTAAAAAAATCTCAAAGTCCGCCTACTAATGAAACGAGTGTGATTCATGCTCATGACACATTTTTATTTTCGAAGAGTCTCATAAATGGCCGGATATATATTTGTTTAGCAGTGGTTTATTTCCATGAAACGTAATTTACGTTTCATGTTTCTTTGATGTGCGGCCTGCCTAAGCCAAGCCGCACACCAAAGAAACATGAAACATGAAACGAAAAACATGTTTCATGAAAAGAAAACACTGCTAAAAAAATCTCAAAGTCCGCCTACTAATGAAACGAGTGTGATTCATGCTCATGACACATTTTTATTTTCGAAGAGTCTCATAAATGGCCGGATATATATTTGTTTAGCAGTGGTTTATTTCCATGAAACGTAATTTACGTTTCATGTTTCTTTGATGTGCGGCCTGCCTAAGCCAAGCCGCACACCAAAGAAACATGAAACATGAAACGAAAAACATGTTTCATGAAAAGAAAACACTGCTAAACAAATCTCAAAGTCCGCCTACCAATGAAACGAGTATGATTCATGCTCATGACACATTTTTATTTTCGG